>NW_017298173.1:952640-1026262 GCF_001594075.2 Trachymyrmex cornetzi
TTTGGTGAATACCTAGAGTTCCTGATGCATAAAAATAAATTTTGAAAAATCCCCAAAAAATTAAAAATTTTTGAAAAATCAATATTTAGATACAATAGTTCTGCTTAGAGTTTCTGCTTCCTTTTAACGAGACGAAGAGTTCTCTGTATTTTTTAATGCGATATTCACTTAATAACAATTTTTTAATAATTTTTAAAAAATGGGGTGTTAACTTCTCAGCGAAATTCGAGATCGAATAGTTCTGAGCGGCTCAATAGCTTCATTTGGTGAATACCTAGAGTTCCTGATGCATAAAAATAAATTTTAACAAACAAGAAAATTAAAAAAAAAATTTTTGATCACTTCTTTATTTTCGCGTATCTTGAATATCGTTGGTTTAATCGCTTTGTCACCTCATACTTTTCGATAGAACTCGTCGAGAACTGCCGAAAACGATAATCAGAACTACTGGAACTCTCAAAAAATTTTTCAATGTGGGACTTAGAAAATTTTCGACTACCTATCAAATATGTCATATTTCGCAAACCGTTAGCTCAATCGCTTTGTAGACTATTAGAGTGTTTTCACAGATACTGTGATAAAATTAATCAGAGTAAATTCTAAGTCCGCGAGTACACGATTTTCTTCTGTTAATTAATTCATCTCGTATATGCGAAAAAAAAAACATATCTATAATAGTAATATTTTTAAATAATTATGTCAAGTGCGTAAAACATATAACTTATTTTATGATGTATAAAAAAGTGATAGATATGTGCAAGTGATGGAATATTATAAATATAAATTTATGATACGTTTATTATAGAGCCAGTGCTGTGAAAATATTTAATGGGATTCCGCGAATTTCACAGTGCATAAGTGCATTAATATCTCTAATCCGCCATATTATCTTTATCGCATCAAATGTCTGGTAGTGTCCCATGTGCGTGACGTACTCACCTTAATTGATGAGAGATAAGCCGGAAATGCACGATAGGCGCATAACCAGTCAGCCCCGGGTTTGGATCGTGGCCAAATTCGAGTGGAAAATGCCTAACGCTCCGTGCATCAACGATCGTGCCGTTATGCGGCACATCGCAACTTTACTAGTTAATGGTTTTCAAGATCGGGTACGAATATGTCGTACCGAGACATTAGAAGTGTTGCTAACAAGGTCGGTCGACAGCGAAGTAAGCGAATAAACCCACTTAGAATTAAGCTGACTGCGAAGTTCTTAGGTCATGACGCCTGTGCCACAATCTGCATTTTTAAATGATTTGACAAGCTGGTACACGCTCGAGCTGTCTCAGCGTTTGCGATTAAAACGCTAATTGCATAGTAGCTGTATCAACATTAACTAGGGCGGTGCAACTTCGATCCTTTTCAGTCTCTAATTGGAACTGTCATGTACAACACGTTTCACAAGGCACTTCGAATTCATCTATAATGAATGAATAACAATTTATTGTTTGGATTCTATCCAGTGACGTTCAGCGATATTCAAAACTAGCCACTATGATTACAGTTATACTATAAATGAATAACAGGTATATAGATATTATATAATTAATAATAATATATAATATAAAGACTTACATATTTATGACGTGTAAAATGTTTTTAACTTCTGTTTGTTCCCGTAGCAAGCAAAGTTATGTAAACGCAAAGAAATTTTAAAACTATGTGATATAAAGATAAAGGGCACAACGTGAAATATAATAAAAATCTAACATTCGTAATGAAAAGAGATATTGGATGTTTAAATATGTCAGTTATTTCATTCAGTACAACAAAATCATGCCGAAGAAGCTGTTGTCTCTCAAAATATCAGTGCATGCAGGGATTTATTACTTGTAAGTATATGCGCGCCATGAATAATGCTCGTAATCCAGTGCATTAGTTTTGTCCGCGCAGAAAATCTGACAATACAACAGAAAGATTAACTATGCAGGGCGTTGTGAAAACATTCTGACATAACATTTTTTGAGCGATTATTTCTAGAAAAAGGAAAAAACATGTAGGCTGTTTACAGTTACTATTGCATACATAAGAATTGGGTTACATATATAAGAATTAAAAATTCAAAATATTTTTTAAATTTTATTTATTTTATATTTACAGAGATTACATATAGTGTTGAAATATAAATATAGTAGCTTATATTATCCAAAAATTAAAACGTTAACATGAATTTTTATTTTTACTTTATTATAATGCTTTTATTGTTAATTTAAATATTTTAAGATTGTGATATATTCACAAGGACAGAACGATTTTGTCGAAGTATCTAAAAATTCAGCTAAATACAGATATACAATATAGATAATTTTGTGGACCATCCAAATAATTCATAGAAATCTCACAAACATGATGAACGATGCTGCAAATCTTGATATTCTAGCAATTAATTTGAGCGATTTATATAATTATTTTAATGATAAGCGTTCTATATAATTATTTTGATAATAAGCGTTCTATATAATTATTTTAATAATAAGCCTTCTATATAATTATTTTGATAATCCAATAAAATTAATTTCAGATCTGCGTCTAACTGAATTTTTACATACTTTAGCAAAACTGCTCTTTTCATGCATTTAAAGTGAGATAAACGCAACGCTATTGTTGAAACGTCGCTGAGAGTTATTTCGCGAGGGACGCGAGGGAAGCACCTCAACGCGACCGAACATTTGCATAGCTCGCGGGTTCAGTATACACACACGAACGTTCATCATGTGATACTCGATTCGGATAAACGTTGAACATCGATACTCGTGCGGATCGTGGCAATCGCTTCTGGTCGTTACCCCGCTTTTTGCGGCAGCAGAAATGAGGCGTCAAATGACTGAGGCCGGGGTCCGCGTCCGCACCAGACTTCGGCCATTTGTTGCAGAGTTTCTTTCTGACGTCCAATTGAGTTTGCGGTTTAACTCGTTGAGCAGTACGGAGGCAAACGTATCTGTGTTACTCGGAGCTCCTTTCCGTTTTACTTCCGCTTAAATCGACCGACTCGCGGGGCAACGTAGCCGAACTTTTGTGCACGATAAAAAAAGTGGGGAGGATTGCTACCCCTCGGTTTTTTTCCCGCGGGAACGATTACTCTCACCCTCGTGTCTCCCTACGATTTTTCCGGAAAGTCTTACCGGATTCACGTCTAAACACGCGAAAATATTGGAATTCGAAGAATTGAAACTTTCTGTGTTCAATACATATACATATATAATTCGATGAAGTTTGCTCGAAAGATAAGCACAAATTATAGTTTAAATCAATCTATATTAATGTAATGATACGATTGCAAAACAAAATATATATATTACATGCCATCATATGATCATAATAAATCAGTAAAATTCGGTGTTTGACGTTCACATAGATGTAAGCATCGCAAACTAGGAATAGTCACCTGGGGGTATTTTATATTCCATCCGCAAAAAAAATGTAAATTGTACAATAATTTTGTATGGATTTGTGTTTAACATTTTTTGTTTTTTCTTTTTTAAATAATATTCTTTTACGAATCTTTAAATATAATGCGTTTCATAGGGGTATTTTATATTCCATCCGCAAAAAAAATGTAAATTGTACAATTATTTTGTATGGATTTGTGTTTAACATTTTTTGTTTTTTCTTTTTTAAATAACTATTCTTTTACGAATCTTTAAATATAATGCGTTTCATGAAAATTCATAATGATCTTATATTGAAATTCTTATTATTTATTATTATTTTTTTAGAAATATTATATCATAATAAATTACTTAATATGCCGTTTAATATTTATTTCCTACTTACTTTTTCAAGAAAATTGCGATTAAATCAAATATATTCATAATGTTCTCAAATACTGATGAATCAAAAAACAATCAATTGTGTATGATATAATAGTGATTTTAATTGGGGGGAGGGGGGGTATAAAAACATCTCAAGTGAGAGACAGATCATTTAGATAAAAAAGTCAGATGACTACTCCTGGTTAATTACGTCAATGACATGAGAACAATTATATTTGTTTTTTAAAATGGATGTCAGAAGGAGAAAAACACAATACTTATGCACTAACGTTAGGAATTCATTTTTTTAACTTCGAATCACAAAGTGATGCTTATTGTTTTCGTTGAAAGGTATTGGAATAATCCACCTGCCCCGCAAAGGAATTTTCCCGATGTATTTTCCCGCAATTCGCTCACCGTGATCGTTGTTAACTGTTCGTTCGCATTGTCAGTGTACAGAAAGTCGTACAAAACAGCAGAGTTGAACGACAGTACACAAACGGGACCTTCGTCGTCCTCGCATTTGTTTGCTCTGCCATTTCGTTCAACCTTTTGTTCCTTACACTTTCAAGCGCTCTGTCCGGATTACGTTTGGCGACAATTAACGAAACGAAGGCTCGGCATCAAGTGGGAGGTCACTTTACTTTCTCTCTCTTCTAGGTAACTTTCAGACATTTTTGGTGAAAAGGTTTATAATTAAATTTTGCATGATATTCCCACCTAAAATAACGCGCTGAGCATTCGCGCAATTTTAACTGTGAAACTTTACCATAAATGTTTTCGCTGAAGATAGGCTGAAGTTACTCAGGGAGAGTCAAAGTAGTCTCATTTGAGGATATATACGTAATTAAATTAGATGCTTAAAATTACGCGAGTGGTAAATGTTTCTTCTCATCTGCGTAGCCTGCTATTTTAACCGCAAAACTTCATTATAAATCTTTCGCGTAAGGGTTGGAAAGTTACCCGTTGAAAGGGTCGAAGTTTTGCTTTTCCGTAATAAAAGTAAATTTGAAGAACGGACGTTTCAAGGGTAGCTGATAGCGTTCGCGAGAACGCGAAGGTTGAGATGCGGGAAACGACGACGTACGACGAGCAGGAATCTGTTAGAGCTTTCTGCCAAAGCGCGGCGGAACTAGTAGGCGACTAGTCACTCCGCGAACACTCTACAAACTGCAACTCATTCGTTAATTTGCGCGCCGGAAGTTATTGCGGAAGGCTCCCCCATAGGGAACTGTCAATTCTTGGGCGGTGTTAGTTGCGGCGTAACGTCCTGTAACGAGAAATTCCCACATACATCACAGTTATTAATGGATCGGTGGTAACCAAGAAACGGCTACGCCGAAGAAACCTGCGGCCATCGATGTGATGCGGCGCGAATCGAGAGTAGTTACACGAGACGAGGCTAACTGCCGTTTCGCATGGTTGCGTTTTTCGTTTTTGTAGATGACAACAAACGGCAAAAAATACGTGTAGTTATAATTCTTTGCACAAATGAATTATCTTCCGAGATAATAAAGGATTTGCGAGGTTCTAGGACGAAATGCGACGTGCTTCGTGGAAGTTTGAATTAAAACAACGAGAAATAAATTGACGTCGTCGGTCTCTTCTGGCTTATTTAATTATTTAGTTTTTTCGACATACCTCGACGCAATGACGCTTTCGAAGCTGCGGAACTAAATTACCACGATATCCTCTGCGTTGAGAGAGACTTTTCGGAACCTCCGAGTAGTTAAACGTTAAAACGAATATAAATCGGTTCGATGGGCATGAAATAACGAACGAAGAAAATAGAAAATATAGGGAATTGCGATGGAGAGAAAAAAAATTGTAGGCAAGAGGCACGTCGTAGTAAAGAACTGTTTTTTTTTTATCTTTTTATTCAGATTCGTCTCTAGAATGGAATGGAAAATACTGAATATCTGAAAAATCAAGATATCTTAAATAATGTGTAACATTTGCACACACAAGTTTTGTACAATATTTTGAATGATCGATTTTCAACTTTTAATCTGTGTAGGTGTTCCAAAAATTAACGATAAATACAATATTTTAAAGACAAGTTCTTTGTAACATTTTAAGATAAAAAGTCTAATATGAAAATGTAGGGGCTAAAACAGTTTTCAAACTTGAGATGAGTTTAAAAATTAGAAATGGTAAGGCTAGAATTTCGAACCCTTAGGGATGACAAGAGTCAGTGTGAAAGTGTTTCCTCGAACTTCTTGCCTTCGAGCCAACATGATGCTACAAATATTTTAAAGCATTCATTGATTGGTCAATTAATAAAATTCTTCTGATTGATCAATCAAATGCTTCAGAATATTTGTAGTGAGACTTCGACCGCATCTTTTACGATTCAAATAAAATTCGACACCTTCACACTGATTATCTTACCATCCCTGAGTACGTAAAATTTTAGCCCCGCCATTTGTAATTTTTAAACTTTTTCCATTTAAAAACTATCACAGCTTCAGCATTTTCATCTTAAAATGTTACAAAAAATCTGTCTTTCAAATATTTGTCGTCAATTTTGGGATACCTTGTATATTTAGAAGAATAAAGATGGTTTTTCTGTTGCTTCTGATAGAGATGTGACTAATGTATAATGACGTGGCGACGAGTTTTCAGAAAGCCGCAATCATATTTAAAATTGACAGTTTTTCACGTTCTTCTTTTCCGCGAGCTCATTAAATTGTTTCCTCCGTGTAATTTGTCGGCTGGGAACATTGAGCGCCGCCGCGTCGGTTAACGACGAGCAATTTACTCGAGTGTTTATCGGCACGATCGTTTGAAGGAAACGTAATGAGGTCTGAAAGAAAACTGCCGGGACAAAAGTATTGGTTACTTCATCATTTCCGCGGGAATCTTCTTTCTTATTGTTCATTCCGTTATATTTACAGAAAAATGTGTTCATTGTTCAGAAAGATTTATTCATCTTCTACAATTTAAGAAAAAGCATATTAGTATATATAGGATGTATGGAAAGTCTTTCTATTACTCGCATATTCTAAAATTAAATCATGAATTATATAAACTGGTGCATCTCGATGATTTTTATATACTCATGTATGATTCAAAATAAAAGGCTCTTGCTGGATAAAATTGTAGAAGTGAAGACAAATAATGAAATGTTATTTTTAATTAATTTTAATTAAATTATGCAATAAAACAAACTTTTTAATTTTATGATTACTGAAATATTATAATTAAAGCTTATAAAAATGCAAAATTTAGTTTTTAAATAGTTTTAATACTTTTTTTATATTTAATCTGTAAAGATTCTCTCGCGTGAAGCATTTGCTGTTTATTAATAATGTTCAGCAAGTGTAGGTGTAGAATTCGAAGCGGAAGCTCGCATTAAACGTCTTGAATAAATTCTTCGGCCGGGACCGAAACATGCCAGTGTGCCAAAGTCGTAGCACGTGTCGGCGCTGAAAGGGTGCACATGTGGTACAGCGGGGGTGGTCCATTTAATAATCAGTAAACTAGTTACGGCCCGCATACATCCATGTACGAGCGGCCACGGTCGCATGTGCGCTCTGAATTATTTACACGGAGGATGACCGCTCGCCAAAATGGACTTAGAATTCGCAATTAAGGTGTACGGGGCCATAAGCCCGAAACACATTACCGCATTATTATTAAAATCGAGTAAAGCCGGCACCGCGAAACGTAAGTCCGCCCTTTGGATGCATACATCATATGGTGGTCCCTCGATGATTTATTATGGTTATCCACAAATTACCATTTATTGTGACGGAGAACTATCACATAGTCTTCATCTTTTGATATTAATTGTGCAAGTTTAACCACTATAGAGTTAACGCGTATATGGATTCTATTATACTTAAATAATTATGAATTGTTTTTTACTTTCGATTATTATCTCTTCTTGTTTGTTCTGCAATCAGTTAATCTCAAAATCATATATATATTATTTTTCCAATTTCAATATTTATTATATTCTCAAGCCAGAAGCATTGTATTTTTTATTGTATTTTATGTTACGAATTTATACTTTTCTTTGATAAGTGTAAACGGGAATAGAAAACAATATTTCTTTAGATTTCATATATATCATCCAGATAATATACCTATATCTATATTTTATTCATTATTAGATTAAATTACTTATGAACGAAATAGTAACGAAAATTCAATTTATAGATGCACACACGTGCTACTTGGCGTATCACGTGCGATTTCCAACTCACATAAGTGCGGGTGTATATTTCTGAAAACTGGCGAATTGTGGGCGGCCGTGTTTGCGCCACAATTTCATTCGTGGCTATCGTGGCTGATTGCTCCGCCGCAGTGGCGGTTACGAATAATCAAAATTCAATTAAGAGGAATTTCGATGCGCTTCGGAAAAAAAAAGGTAGTGCACCTTTTCTAGAACTAAATGATGCGTGTGTCATTTGTAAGCAAATTTGCAAAACATCAAATAACCGATTCAGAACTTGTGCTTTATTGGCCCGTATTCAGATATGCTTTTATTTATGAAATTCTATAGTAGACGTAATGTGAACTATGTGCTAAATTAGAACACGCTAATGTCGTAAAAGTGCATTCTGAATCTTCAATTTAATACGAGGAACTTACTATTAATTTATTTTCCTTTACTGAATTTATATTTTTATAATTAAAAAAACTTTTCATTTTCGTGTTTATATTTTGTACTATTATCAAAAGAGATATAAGAATTAAGTTTCTTTTAACAGTTTAATGAAGTTTATCTTTGTCATCGGTCTTTACAAAAAATAATTTTTTTGCCATAATTTTACTATTATAAAAGTTTTTAATATTTCTGGACGGTAATAATTATCGGAGAAAATAATTATATAGTATTCCTAAGCTTTTTAAGAAAATATACTTAATTATTATACTATATTTTGTTTTTGGCCTATGTTTCGTAAATAAAAGCTACAAATAAAACTTCAGAAACAAACTCGAAAGTGTCTTCTATCAGATGATATAGCAATTTTTATAATATTATTTGCAATTTTGCAATAATTAACTTTTTTTAAGAGAAGCAAAAGTGAACGCTATCAAAAGAGTACTTTCTATCAAAATAGGCTCCAAAACTGACACAGTAGGCAGTAATGTCACATATTCCTATATACTTTTTTTACAGGGGTTATTATTTGTACAAAATATCGTAAAGTGAATGTATATTCTATAATTTCTATAATCATTTCACTTCAATGATAAACTTTTTTTTATTAATTTAAATGCATATTTTATGCTGTTCCGCAAAACGTATAAACATTTAATGCGATAGTTCTTTTTGGAGG
Source organism: Trachymyrmex cornetzi (assembly GCF_001594075.2). Classification (NCBI taxonomy): domain Eukaryota; kingdom Metazoa; phylum Arthropoda; class Insecta; order Hymenoptera; family Formicidae; genus Trachymyrmex; species Trachymyrmex cornetzi. The sequence goes on from NW_017298173.1 coordinate 961,684, forward strand.
ATTTTCTCACAAATACAGCAATGCATTCAACTCTGATAGAGCTATTTGACATATAAGGTTTCGTAACAATTTGTTTATCTATTATAATGTATAATTTTGCGCAAAGTTGTTAAAGTCACTAAATTAATCAAAGAGAGAGAAGAACATTATATACCTTGAACTAGTCGTTATTTTAATTATTTACCGCGTTTTATGTACTTTCAAGATGGTCAGTTGTTAGTAATTAATCAAACGATCGTTATCATTCGCGAATTTCCGGTGCAAACAAGCTAGAATTAACGCCGGTGCAATTAAAGAAACATACGTCAGCCTTGCTGTAATATTTCATGCGGTTACGATCGGACCTGTGGAAATAAATTTTCACGTAATGTTCGGTGCGACCAGCCAGGTGCAAGAAGTTTCCATTAAAACCAGTCTTGAATGGCTATACGTCAACAAGAATCGTATATACATCGTATAAATTGTCGTTTCGCACGTAATCTATGTTGCAGACAATACATAATCTATGTATATTGATTGCGCGCACGTGATTATGCTTTCTTCTCTGTTCTACTTGCCGAATAAAATGTTTCATTTGAAAAAATTAAATTCTCTTTGACGAGTTTATATATGAATTTATACATGCAATGATATTAACAAGCCCTAAAAAAGTTATAGTATGACTCTTTCTCTACTTATTAAGTAACTTTCTCTACGTATTAAATTTAGAACGGATAAAAGATTATTTATCAGTTTGTGTCTATTTCTTGCTTCTAGATTCCTTATTTACAATGATTTCTCAATAATATTCATTCAAAGAATCTCACTGAATTGTTTGCCTCCTGACTGTACGTTCAGAAATTATATTTTATCAGAAAATATCTTTAATCTTTAATAATCATATTCAACTATTTTTTTTATATTCTTTTTTTTTTATTTAAGACATCCACTATTCAGTCACAACTAACAGCAAGATTAGTGCATTTCTTTTCAAGGGGAAAGTTAAGAAATAAGAACCAACTCGTTTGTCTTCCGCGTGACCCCCATAGTTTACCGTCCGCGTAAGAAAAAGCCCAGGTAAACATCACGTAGACGTAATTTAGCATCGTGCAGTCGACGGCGCGACCCTGATTAAAACGCAAGGCGACAACCGGGTAGAGCTCGCCGACATTGGCGCGCGATCGCGCGCGCGTTCGCACGAGGTTGCCGACCGTGTGTATGCAAATTTTATAGGTTAAATGGAGCGCCCGACCGGCCACGGAAATAATTATCCCAGTTACCCTGTATTCAGTACCTTAGTCATCCTCCCCCGGCTCTAGACGGCGCACCCTCTCTCGAGGCCATTGTCGCGCATGCATGCCGCCGCACCTGTACTCGCTTTCTAGACTTCCCGCCGTTCCTAACCACGGGTGGATTTCGGCACAAATTTTTCGCATAATTTAATTCCGCTGCGATATATTCTGACGCTTGAAATTAGTACGCGTCATGTTACACTTATAATTATCGTAGCATCTATTTTGGGAAAACAATTTCAGACGACCTGTTTTCTTTCATGTATTTATAAAATTAGATTTTCTTTTCTAAATTAAAAATATTACTTATATATGAATATAATAATATAACATGATCTTTAAGAGAGAAATTGAATATTTTAAATATTAAATTGGATAGCGATTAATTATTTATTTTGAATATTAAAAGCGCACTGTTGTTAGTGCTCTTGATACTCGATATATGTAAATAATTAATGACTAATCCATTTGATATAATTAAATTATTATAAAGGAATGAAGAATGTCAAATATTAAATTATTATTATTACGATTATAATACTCGAAGCCCGAATGAATATTCTGTTATAAAAGAATAAAGTGTATGGAACGTGAGAATACGCAGATAACTTTGTTGTAGCGTGATACTTTGCGCTGTTTGAAACTGGTCGCGGAAATACGAGAAGTGGGAAATTGTTTAACGGCATTATCAAGACGAGTTGTAGGCTGAGGCTGTAAGGCTGAGGATGCTCTCATGGTCATATTTAATTTAGCGGGTGAGGCAAACTTCCCGTGTAACGGGTTGCACGGGAATATCGTTACAAGAAAATCCTGTGGCGTGACGTACGAGAAGTCGTGCCCGGGCGTGAGACAATCGTATTAGAGACTTACGCGCGCCCGCCATGCGCTCGAGTTTGCGCTCGGTGCACCCTCACGCCCGCGTATGTCTACAACGATCGGTTTACCCTCCGGCTATATAACTCTATTCACGTCGATTTACAGTTTCTCATACTTGAAATTGGAAATTAGCAACGCGAGCGTCGCACTTTGGAAGTGCGCCTTAAACAATAAAAACGTCTAGTGTCAAAATGCCACCTTTGAAAACGTGAAGTATGAGATCGAATTTGAAAAGCTTCTATCTAATAATTTATCTTGGAAAATTAATGTCGCCTGATATTTCAGTTATTCGTATAATTGCTAAGAAAAGATCTGTTGACAATGAAGAAAAAATTGTCATTTATTTTTAAATTTCGATGCTTCGAATTCTTATTTTTTAAATTTTTATATTTCTTTTTACAAACGCTTATTATACTGTAAGTTTCTTCAACTATTGAAACATCTTGTTCAATGATATCTATACAAATTTTTTTTTTTAACGACAATAAATGTAATAATATCGCCAAGTAGGTACTTATCATGAAATATATTTCTCAAATATTTTGAGAAAGCAATCTGTTATCTGGTTTTAATATTCGAGAGTTTGTTAATCTGTTTCGGCAGATGGTTTCACCTAAAATGGATTAAATTAAACATAATTTGTATTAAAAAAATGTTAAAACGTCCAATCTTCTAAATTAAATTAAATTTAATCTAATCCATTTTAAATAAAACATCGGAAAAAGATACAACAAATGTCATATATTTATAAACGAAACGGTTCTTTTGATTACCGATTTTATAATTTGTACCTATATTTCGTTGTACCTATATTCGTTAATAAAAGATGGCGGCAGATATCGTCATTCAGCCGCTAAGTAGCATTCGCAAATCTCGTGTCTAGCTCAACTCGTACCACGTGATGACTTAATTCTGGTTTAGTGCTTAGGAAGTAATTAAACGTCCGATGATTATCTATTTCCTGCATCGTCCGTTCCCTCACCCTATCTCCCTTTCCCCTCATCTTTGCACAATGACGATGCAGCACCAGCCGAACCGGAAATTACTACGGAATCGAAGCTAGTCCGCGCGCGAGCACACAGAACTACGTCGACTACGCACAAACGTGATGTATGCTTAACGCACCTCAGATCGACGGGGGGGTTTGCGGAAGAAGGAGAGGAGGGTGGTACGCGAAACCTGCATGGTAAATTAGTGTAGTTGGGAGGGGTTGTAAGCCCTTTCAAGTATGGCATGCCCGACCCGTGCTCGCCATCAGACGCACAAACGATGCTTATCGCGTCGCGCGCGCCGCCGCGCCGGTTTGATCACAGCCTGGGACTTGGTTCCATGCGTTCGACACTCGACGCTCGACGTGTCGACGTTGCCAGGAGGTGGTGGCTCGAATCGTCACCGATTTTGACGCTGCGAGAATGGCTATCGACCGTCGCGACGGGCCATTCTTTGAAATTTCAATTTTTCCTCTCCAACCAAGCCAAAGCGCTTTTACGCGCGAAACAAACGTAGGGTGAACGGAGAGTAAGACAGGATCAATGTTTGAAAGAAGAAAGAGAGAGAGATACATATATATTATATATTTTAATATTGCTTTTGACAGTTTTATAATAGATAACTTTTTTGGTTAGAAATAACATTATACTGAGATAAAAATAATTAATGTTGAGATATAAGTGCGATAGTTATTTTATATAATAAATATTCAAGAATTATTTAACAAGATTGAAGCTCTCTTATCGATACATGGTAATTAATATATTATTCTTATTGTAACAAACTACTTATTCGCAAATAAATGTAAATCTCTTTATATAGAAAATTATTGAACTTTACAATTGCTCCGGGAAATTATATTGTTGAGAGGGGATTTATACTACTTTCACAAGATGAACGACTTGTACCGTAATCTTTGCGTCAACAAACGAAAGCGTTTCGATATTAGCTACTGAATTTCCTCAACTTCATTTACGACTTCATCCGCCGATCCCCGTTATTAAATTAATCTCCGTGCATCAAGGGAGAATCTAAGATCGAGCCATGCAATCTATCCCGTAATCCGGAATCTCGCGAGGGGTGAAATATCCGGCGAAGTGTACACGGGATGAATTATTCAGCGCGACGTCGATATTTAAAAGTTCCTCTTCTCCGCACGCGCGCTCTCTCGGTGTTTGGCTTTTCGGAAAAAATCGAATCGAACGTGGCGAGAATCCCGCGTTTCCCTTTTTTTCATCCCCGGGCAAGCTCGCAAACTTATTCCTTAACTCGTGGTCGGAACGAACGGACGTGAGGTAGAATTTAAGCGGTCGATGCTTTTCGCTGTGTAATACACAATGAACGAAATCGCTGACTCAGACGGACGGGAAAAAGTAAAATCTGATGATGGAAATCACATATTTTGTACAGTTACTACCAACCACGAAAGTCATTCGTTGGTAAAGAGAAAAATAATATAACTATATTTGACTTTGTAACTACAATGTGTGCATAGGCTGGCAGATCCACATTCTACTATTTATAATGTTAAAAGAAATAAATGGAAATATACTGTTGCCTAAAATCTAATAACTTTTGGCATCTAACAAAATAATTTTATAAGAATTCCTCTTTATATTTCTAAATTAAAGCATTAACTTTGCGTTCGTCTTTCGAGAATGACGTTGATATCGCGTCATTAGGGGAAGTATGTGGGATCGCATATTAATTCCCCAACGTGAATGTACATGGAAAATGAAAGGGAATCGGCGAATAATCTGGCGTGCACCGCGGAGATACATCGGTGGAATTCACCGGCCGACAAAAACTATGATACGCGCTTCAGATTAAATGCACAATGCGCCAGCGCAGCCAAAGGCATGGATTTTTCCAAACATTTGTTTTTTTGTCGGATATAATCCAGCGTGCTTTTATGAAATGCCCCTGATGCATTTGGAGTCCATCGCACAATCACTGAAAGAAGCGGCTGGTATGTTGCACGAGTTTTGCGTTATAATTCTTGCGAATGCAGAAATGCATTTTGGGAGACAGACTGAACATTCCGTGTAACATTGCTGTGATGTATTTGTGCATCTATATAATTGAAAATAAAATGAAATTAATTTAACGATTAATTTAGAAATAATTATATCTATTTATATCTATCTATTATGATAAGTAAATACTTCATTTGAATTAATATGTTTTAGTAAGAACATGTAAAATTTTTACAGATCTTTTACAATAAAAAATTTGCGAAAAGGTTAAATGTGACAATTCTTAAAAATATATTATCGCTTACCGCATTTTTTATAATTTTTGATAGAACCAAATCATGCTTTTGCACAGAATATCAATAAACAAACGTGATAATATATTATACATATGAGGAAACACACTAAATATAATGCAGCGTATATAAGAAGAATACAGAAAATCCATAGCAAAAAATACTTTTGTGAATCATTTTCTAATAAGTGGAAGAGCAACTTAATAGTTTGATACATAATTTCGCAATATTTTCACAGTTGTGTTTTTCCATTCAGTCAAGATAAATCGAGGTTACGTAATGTATCACGTATCGAAAAAAAAAAAACAAATGCATAGACACATGAATGCCCGTGGGCACGATATTCAATTGTACTAATTTGCAGATTACTTTGGTAATTAGAACGCAGTCTATATAATATGTATTTCTTATTTTTTAATTTAACTCGTATAACATACAAAATTTGTTGTATTTTCCTTTTTATAATATTTTTTTTATTAATTTAAAATTTTCAAAAATTGATAAAATGTGACTGAAGAATTATACGTATATATTATATTAATTTTTTAAAATTAAAATTTGTATAAAAATAAATCTACAATTTTTATATCTGTAATTAACACGAAGAAAAGTTTTGCTATATTTTCAATATAACGTAGAGACAACGAATTGCGTGGCATCAGTCTTCCATGTAAAACCATGTTTTTTTCCCGCAAATTCGAAATTCATGTGTGTTTTTTGTTAAAATCGCAATTTCGAATTAAGTCACGCACCGCCGGTGCGAGAAACGACGAAGTCGAATTCTATATTTACAGCACGCGTTGGGGATTCGAAAGTCCAATCGTTGCGTTATCACGAAATAGTTGGCGAGAAAAAGAGAGAGATAGAGAAGAGTCGTTTTTTTGGGACGGAAATTGTATGCCAATCTCGCGAGACAATTACGAGTGTAGCCAGGTCAAAACGGTATCTTTGCGTGTTCCGTCGATCAATAGTCTATCAAAGCGGTTAAGCTACCACTCTTCAATCAATTTTCCATTTGCATCGACAGTGCTTTTTCCGGACAACGGTGCAGATTACCTTTTCAGGTGATCTGCTCGATCCTGATAAAGGGACGTTCGATTTAGAAATATGCGACAATGATCAATAATTTTGATACTCCTCACGCAAAAAGATCGAAGATGAAATTTGGAAATGGAATTATTATATTATATCTTTCTGCTCTCTACACAAAATATAATCTCTATCATCTCTCGTGAAATGTACCTATATATATTATTGGGAAACAAAAGTATTAAACTTGAATCTTGTGTTATTAGAATGCTTTTGCAAAAAATAATTTTAAGTCACAGTTGTATTTCTAATCATTAAATGAAAAAAATGTTAATGAAAAAAAGTACATATGATGTATATACATAAGGTATATATATATAGCAAAATATAACGATTCTTATCATTAATGAAGATTAAAATTTTTTTCATTTAATGATTAGAAATACAAATGTGACTTAAAATTATTTTTTGCAAAAGCATTCTAATAACACAAGATTCAAGTTTAATACTTTTATTTCCCAATAATAGCTGCACTATAATGTGAGATTAAAAATTGAGACGTATTTAAAAGATAATTAAGTCCATATTGTGCGCAAATTGCCATATGAAATATATATCAGTGCATACATGAATTTTACAATTGTCGTAAGCACACAATTTTGACATTTTTTTTTTTTTTCAAATCAGTGATATATTACAATTATTAGAAATTTATAAATTCTATATACATGTACGAAAACTTAAACAGTGATATATTATATTTTATACATAAATATTTGATATTACGACTTTTATACTTATAATCACATTTATACCCCATTAATGCAATATTGCATAATATATTAAATATTTTTAATCTTTTAAAGAATTTATTTATATTAATAATTTTCGATTTTTTAAATAATATAATAGAAACTATTATATTATTAAAATTTAATGATATTATTTTTATATATTTAGTACATTATGTATATAAATATAAATATATAAAGATACGTATATATACATATATTTATAATAAATAAATATTTATTTACAGTATTAGGTATTAAATAACCTTTTTTACTTTTTAATTTCCATATCTGTTAAAATGTAAATCAATCCATTTCTGTGGTTAGTTTTAAAGTAAACATCGTTCATATTAATGTATGCATTGAGTAAATAATAATCTAAATTTGAGTTACAAATTTAATACATTTTCTTAAATTAAATTGTATAAAAATAACTCAAACTGGGTAATTTGACATTACGAATTTAAAGTATACCTCTATTTATTTTATTCGAATTATATCAAGACCGATCAGCTCTGCAAAACCTGGTATCGATCGGATTTCATTAAACTTTGTCAACTTTCTGATTACTCAACTCCGCGTTTCTCTTATTACCTGTAAATCACTAATTCCTCGTCGCTCGTTTGCAATCCCCATTGGCCTTCGGCCCTGCTGAAGACCCCTCGGAAGATACCCTCGCGACGAAAGACTTTCCGTAAGTCATCGACAGGACCGATAGTGACGGACTTAGATTAACTTAGAAGCGTAGCGCGTAGGAACTTCAAAGAGATGTACCGACGCCGCGCCGTGGCACCCGCGAAGTATTCGAAGAACGGAGATTTGGCGGAAGCAATCTGATTCCGGCGTAGTTGATGAGGAGAAGAAGGAGGGAATTGGAAGGTATACGACGCGATGGCATCGCGAGCGAAACTTTACTAAATTTACACGCCGCAGGAAACAGGAGGATGCCGATGACGATGGGGGAACAGAGCGTCCCTCGGTTGTGTCGAAAGTTCCTTGTCGACGTCGACCCTGTCGGTGACATTGAGTAAGCGCGCGACTTTCGTATCGATTAGGCGGGATTAGGACAAGCCAACAACGACGATGTTGGTTCAAGCGTTATCGCTTTTACATCTCCTTGTTTTATCATTACAGTGCTTTGCGTCCACTTAATTTTGTTTTGCCGAATAAGCAATAATGTTCTTATTTCCGTGAAATATAGAATTGTGGCAATACATATGTCAATAGAGATTAATGTCTAAATCACGTTAAGTCATCGCGTGTATTTAAAAATATATCTTTTCAAAGTTTTAATTATTTGCAATAACCAATTAGATATATCACTTTCTTACTTCAAAAGTAAAGTAATACAATTCGAAAAATGATTTTCAGGTTATTACTATGAATGAGTTAATCCTTTTGTTGACGTATGAATAAGTACTCGGTGTATACATTGAAATTTTAATAGTAAAAATTTTAATTTGTTTATGCGAATTTTTCGTTATATCTAAAATTTCCACCTTTCGTTTCGTTAATAATTATGTATACACTGAGGTAATTTTTTACATAATTTAATAAGAAATTGTTTATTGGTTAACGTGTGCAGTTAAGAAACTACAGTCAGTGACAAAAAGCGCCAGTAGCTCTTTGAAAGAAACCGAGTACATTAAAAATTAAAGTTAAATTTTAAAAGTACACTATATTTATTAAAATGCATTTATTCAGTTTTGACATCTATAATCACCATTATCATTAATTATAGCTCATGGAGATATGTTTCTTATGAGATTTGCGCAAAAACCTTCAAATCCTTCGAATGTGCCAAAAGTATAACTGCTTCAAAATAAATATTTGCGTTTCTCAAAGCTTCATCTTCGTGACTGATCATATATTTTTAATCGGATTTGCGTCAGGAGATTGAGAAGGCCAATCCATCGGTCGATGTCATTTTTACATTTGTGAAAATTTCGTAAAAAATAAGTTTGTCTGATGGCAAGCATGATGACAAGCTATAATGATAATAGTGATTGGATGCCATAATTAATATTACTAAAAAAAGTAAATGCATTTTAGTAAATGTAATATACTTTTAATATATAACTTTAATTTTTAACTCAATTTCTTTCAGAGAACTGCTGACTACGCTCTTGTGCCACTAATTGCAACTGTAAGTTTATTGTATTCTTCGTCTTTCGAGTTTAACGAATCCGCCTTACAAATACTTATAACGTTGCGAGTTTTCGTGCTGTGCCCATGTTGAGTCCATTGCTTGCAACTTTCTGCGAGGCCTTCCCTAGGGTGGCAATTTGGGAGGGTGTGCGGCGGGAGAAAAAGGGTTCTTGTTTTTGGTAACTTCGGGCATTAGCCGTATTACTGTAACGACGTTGCTTTCCGTTTAATCGGTTGCCTTCATTATTGCCCTATCGAAGTGGCGAAGGGCAGGGAACGCGGCTCGTTTCCGATCAGATGTGGGCAATTAAAGGCCAATCGTTTCCCGTTACGAGGCAGCCCCGGCTAACTCTCGTCCTCGTGCCACGCACTAGCTGGCCTGGTAATGCAGTTGCCGCTACCGCTTTCGGAATGCGTTACGCGTTTCGATTTTTAATCGATCTTTGCTCGCAGTAGCACTACACGTTCGATGCGCAGCGCGTAGCCTATCGATCGTGATCGTCGGTACGCGTTGCGTTTATTCGAGGAGCCGCGTGGTGCATCTCTGGCTCGATACGTCTGTGATCGTAAACACAGTTAGTACTGGTTCAAATGCATCTGCTCTGAACGGTATTTCTTGGTTGTGGTGCTTTTTGGAAAATATCGTAGATTTATTAATTTCTTCTTCTCTCCTCTGTCTTCCCAGAAGCAGAAAAACAAGTCATTTTGATAACATTAAAATGTCGTTAAAGTGAATTGTAGCTAATTGAAATGTAACTTTTAATAATCATTTTGGTGCTATTTTGGCATCATTTTCATGTCATGAAAATTTATTTCTGCTTGAGTCGCAAGATACTCTCTTCCAAATAACACGAAATAAACAATCAACACTTAAGACGTTTTATAAGTTATAAAATATTTTTAAACGTCCTTTAGATACTTTTGGCAAAAGTGTCTGATATCTTTCGAACGTTCTTATAAGATGATTCTTTTTTGATGAGTTATTAACTGTTATTTTAATTAAAAGATTATTGAAATTAGATAACGCAACTCTTTTATTGAGGAACGCCGTAAACTACGATACGTCATTTGTATTCTGCAAATTTGAACAATTTATTTTCTGGATTGTGATTATGGAATACAAAAATTCTTGCAATCGGTAGAATATGAGATATATAAAGATGATTACACGATCTCAATAATATATTGACAATATTACTGATCGTGTGTGGTTAATATTGATGGATTGACGTCGAATATTAACGATGATCAGGATTTTAATTTTCGAGCATTAATATCACTTTATTAGAATCCATGCCACAATGAAATAGATAATATATGTAAAACTAAAGTGAAATATATTATCAATAATATTGATTATGTAAGGTTGTAAAAATATTAAAAATATTGATGTGTACATCAATCAATATTACTAATTCAATATTACTGATCAGTATCATTGACCGTGTAAGGTCACTTTAATATGAGATAATTCTTCATATTGCCTTCGCGAATGAGTTAAACGCGTCGATTCGAACGTGTCTTAATTTTCCCGTGCATAGGTCAGATTAATTATATTCATATACATACAAGAAATGTAGAAAGATTCCGCGGAAGAAACGTGAGAAAGTCCTCGATTCGGTTCAACCGCCGTTTCTGGTTGCATTATGCAACTGAGAAAGAGAGACCCCCTGAAAGTTTTATCGAGCGTGCGCGATTTCCCAAGCTGCACCGTAGAAATGCATGCGCGTCGTATTCCGCGGAGAAAGAATAGCGATCTTGTATATCGCGTGTACCAAGACATTCAATAAATTTCTGCTTTCCTTGATCCCGGAATTAGATGCTCAAGAAATGGCGCTTGTGGAGTACTTCACTATTTTGCTGTTCATTTTTAGAATGCAATGATGTATCGTCGGTTTAAATTTACTGCGTTCTTCAATGGAACAGATATTTATCTGATTTTAATAAATCGTCTTTTAATTGAAGTAACAAATAATAATTAATTAAAAGAGTAATCGATTAAGGAAGAAAGTCAACTAAATTTATTAAATTAATTATTTACAGAAAATTCTTCATATATGTCAATAAAAGTCAATTAATTTCTTTAGTGTTTCAAAAATGTTTGTTAAAAGTATTAGCATCAATAATATTAAATTGCTTATCATTGCATGATGTTATGTACTCCAGCTTCAATTTAAGACTGTTTCAAAACTGAAAAATAATTTGCACGCAGTTTGCTTGAACTGGAAATTTTTAAATTAACACAAAAATGTTATTAGGCATCAAGACCCGACTTGACCGAATGTAGCCTTCATTTATTTAAGTAAAATTCAACATAAGGTGTTAAAATTTGTAAGTATATCAAGTCAAACTTTTATTGTACTTTTTGAAGACTTCCATCTGCTCGATAAGCATCTGCAATCCCAAGTCTTGTTATAGGTGACCGTCACGGGGCGGTACGTATCATCCTCTATGGCTACGCCACGTCACGTTGGGTGAGGGTGTTCTCGCTACGTTAATTATGCGGCGGCGTAATTAAATAGGAGGTAATTGAGGGACGCGGAAGGCATTATTGAAGTTTCTGATGGCGGCGGGGCGGCTGGAACTCGTTGTTTGCGCGTTGGTGTTTGTAAGTGGCTGCATGCGTACGTGAACTACCATATGCAGCACCGACCCTTGCCGTAGGGGATTCAGTAGGAAATCTTCGATTATCTTTCAAAAGAAAAATTAAAATTAATATTTAAATTATCAACTAAAAGTTTATCAACTTACTGTAACATTTAATAGAATATTTTTATTATTTTCATTGTGGTTTGATCAATTTTGGGATTGTTCTATGACATGTCTGCGTTACATAGCAATAAAAATTATGTAGCAATAAGAATATAAGCTATTTAATATTTATTTCATGTATTAGAAAAAAAAGGCTTTATTTTTATCTTATAAATTTACTGTTATATTTGTATTTCAAATTACAAGGATTATAAGATTGCAATCTCGTCTTACTCTTCTTTATATTTTTATTTTTAGAAGAAATTAAAGATCTCGATATCTTTCAGTAATAGATTCGCCTAGCTCCAACATAAAAAATTTTTTATTATATTATTAAGACAATGTAAATTTCGTCGCCTTATCGTGCAAAGTATTTGTTTCTCTTTGGGCGGTGTTAGGGTTAATCCGGAGTTTATCACAAAGAGACCAACTTTGATTAAGGGTTCCTCGAGCACGCGGGGGCGGCCCTGCGCTCACATACTGACGATGAGGGATGGTGACTGGAGAATGCTGACGCTGATACGCGCGCGGTCAGTCTCGTTCGCTCGCGGAAGGGGGTTGGTTGGCTGGTCGGTGGTCGGTCGGTCGGCTCATGCATATGCTAATCATATTCGGAGGCGCACTGGCTTCCAGGCGGAGATGAGCACCGGCCAATTCAGCCGCGCCATCGACTACTACTCTATCCCGAGCGCTCTGTACATGGCACAGAGCGGCGTGAATCGTCCCTTCAACTACTTTTTTTACCCGTTCTAGCTAACTCGCGAGCGCCGACGATTGCGTGGATTAAATTAAATGGACCGCCGCGGATCGTTCCGGATAATAACGAATAGATCGCTAAAGAACGTTTTCGACTTCAGAGCCTCGCCCTGTTATTCTCCCACTTCTAACTAACGCATGCAGGCGCCAACATTTTCATCCAAGATTATTTCGGAAAATTTTATACATGTAATATGAATTTTTATTTTACAAAAGAAAAGTGTATTCTTATTTTATATTTCCCGACATGGTTGCTTGGTTCTTTGATTGATATCGAAAATAAGATACTTATTAATAAAATAGAACTTGGTAACTTCGGTTACCTTTGGTGACTACACATAATAACGAGCTATCAGTTTAAAAAAAAATTAAGTTGATGCATGAATTTTTATAGACTTCTTTTATAGACTTCTTACTTCTTACTTCTTTGTACTGTGGCGTTTTCGATATAAATAGTGTCTTTGATATAATACAAAGTTTTAATTTATATTTTGAAGAAAATGAACTTTGACTTATATAAAATATATAAAAAAATTGTGATTAAAACTGTATTAATCATGACATCAAGTTTTTTAGAAGACACAAATTTTATCTTAGATTTTTAAATATTTTAACATAGTCTTTTAATTTAGTCTTCTAATATTTTAAAATATAAAAAATCACGCAATAATTCCGACATTTTCTTTCAACATAAAATCGATTAATATTCAAGCCTGTGTCTATCAGTAAAACCGTATCAAATATAAAAAATATTGCACTTATAAATAAAAAGTAAATCATATTAGCCATATAACATTATAATTTTGGAATTATTAATTTTTTACATCATGTTATACGAGAAATTTGCATAATTCGTAGATATATTTGGGAAATACGTGACTGACATAGGATAAATGACATAATTCGGATATTATAGATTAATAGAGATTTTCAAATTGTGTATAAAAGATTGAGAGAGAGTCGCATAATGTATTCAAACAAAACATACAATATTGAACCAAAGTTTGTTTAGTATGTTTCATTGAATACACTGCGACTTCAGGCTTTTATACAATTTGAAAATTTCTGTTAATTCTTTTATACAATTTGAAAATTTCTGTTAATCTGTCCAAATTACCCTGTTTTTTCTTATATCAGTTATGTATTTCCCAAAATTAACTACAATTGTATTTTGCGCATTTATCAATTTTTCACCAACCCGATCGTGATTATGTGGCGCGGAACTCGCGCAGTCGATCCCGTCCCGCGATCGTCAAACCGGTATCTTCTCTATGGTGCATTGAGCGCAGATATCGGGTTGTGCTTGCTTGTTCTGTCCCGTCGTCATTTTTGCAATGGGCAATAGCTCATTTGAATGCGAATGCCGCGCGCCGTCCGGTGCGCTGCGCCGCGCCGCGCTGCGCTGCGCTGGTTGGGGCCGGCGGACGTTAACGATTCTTTTGTTTTACGTGTGTACGGCTCCGTGGACTCGGCTCAAAGTCAGTCAGCAGTCGGGCGGCAGAGGGACTTGATTTAAGACCGGCACGATATCTCGAGGAATCGCGCTGCGCCGCTTAACGAGCGCGGTGTGTACGCGAGCCCGATCGGTCTCTCTCTCTCTCTCTCTCTCTCTCTCTCTCTCTCTATCCTTCTCGTTCGAATGTTTTCAAGAATGCCACCGTACAGAATGTGGGTCGTCGCACCTTGCGCGCTCCCCTTTGATTTCCATCATGATGTAAGAACACCAGCTTTGCTTTCTGCAACCACTCGCGATGTATCGCTGTTAACGAAATAACTGACGTTCTCGTTCCTTTATATGTATTATCTAGCATCCTAGATCATAGCCAGAAGAATCTCTTCTATGGTAGAATCGAAACCAGCTGACGTTGTCGAAACCGATTATGCGAAGTGATAGAAGTAAGAAACCTTCAATCGTTAGTGATTTGCGTTGACGGCTAATTTCACGGAATCATTGCGGGTCGTGACGCTCGTCTCGAAAATACAATACGAATCGCCCTTGCGTAATAATCACATTTACGTAATGTATTTCGCCAGAGCATAGATCACTGGTGATTTACGCCTTGAATAGACATAGGCGTGAGTGATAAATGTCGGGTGCTAATAATTCCAGCTACGTAGACCACAATGACCGCGTTTCTTAACTCATTTGTTTCACTCTATATGTCGTTATTTTCGTAACATATGAGATATACCGTTGTTTTATTCTCATTTCTCGCAAGAAAGAAGTAAGATTCGTATTTCTTGTCCTATTATAACTATAAATATAGCCATCTTAACCTTACTTGATGATTACGTTAAATAGAATCTTCACATTAAAAAGTTAAAAGTCAAAAGAACACGTTTGGATTTAAATATAAAGACACATTTAAATATTGTTAAATTTTAATATCACTTAGTTGTGATATGATAGTTACGTTAAAGTAAAAATAAAAATAGTTTTGTGTCTCCAAGAATAAATCGAACATAAGTAAAATGCCTACATAAGCTTCCATAATTGTAATATAAGTAAATCATAAGATATAATTTGCAAACAATTGGAATACTTATTAACAAAATTAACTGTAAATATTCTGACTCTGAATTTAGGTTCTCCTCAAATACGAACTATTGATTACTGACTACTTAAACATATATAATAATTATGTTTATGATTATATGAAGTTATAGTTATTATTATATATAGAAATGGCTTAATTGAAATGAATTGAAATTATAGATATGATCTATTTGATATTCTCATATATAAGATTTATTCTATTTTATTGCATATTGCATATTAATACAATGTAACACATTTTTCCAATTACACTATACTGGTGATATTAATTAAATAATGAATTTTCTCTCTCTCTTTCTCTCTGTCAATTAAATAATTTAATTTAAATGACATTTTTTCATGCGTAACAATGATGGAGACGCGTTCGTTAGCCGGGATAATAAAGTAATGATCCTTCACAGAGGGAGGAAATATCTTTATAGGTGAGAGGAAAGCGCGTGATTTAAGCGATGCGACGAAATTTTACGGCGAGGGAAATGCAAGCGCGCGCCTTCGGATGCGCCGTTTATTATATCCATGTCGCGCTCTGTTGCAATCTTACAATTTATATCTGTAAGTGTGTACCCGCGCGGCCCAGACACCCGCAGTTATTATCCCATCTCGAGAGGGGATCCCCCCCGGACGGACATATTAAATTCCTCATAAAACGCTGGATAGACCGTAACAAATGGAAGGACGCGGTCTTTGAACCTGCCGAGCGTCCCGGAGAAAAGTCCGTTTCTGCGTTCCAATATTCGCAAGTAGTTCCCCGCGAATTACATCACCATTCCTCGGGACTTTTCTTGTCCGCGTATACCATTATCCACGGAAATCAGGATAAAGCAGGATTTATTTCAGGAGAAAAATAATTCGTATAATTAAATTGATTT
Organism: Trachymyrmex cornetzi; assembly: GCF_001594075.2. NCBI lineage: Eukaryota > Metazoa > Arthropoda > Insecta > Hymenoptera > Formicidae > Trachymyrmex > Trachymyrmex cornetzi. The sequence continues at coordinate 977,991 of NW_017298173.1, forward strand.
CTAGGGATCTCCATTAATCGTGCTTGCACGTTTAAAATAATAATTTCAATAAACATCAAATATAAACGTTTTAATTTATATTAATTTATTTCTCAAACATTTTAAATGTACAAGGTATATTTTAATTATATTATGGTTTTACATTGTATTAATATTAAAAGAATTTAAATTTCAATAGTTCCGAGTGAACGATAATTTGAATTTTTTTATGCTTTTTCAACTGATGTATCAAATAGCCAAGTCTTTTATTCGTTGGCAAATGAAATTCGCGTGTCAACCGAGGTCGTTACGAGAATGATCGTGTTGAATGTCGTTTTGAATGTAAATCATTGTGAAAACATTTATGGCTCCCCCCACCCCCCCTCTCTAAAAAACTGGTGGTTGGTACAAGACGCTTGGAGAGTCTCTTGACGCTCCTGTCCCGACGGACAAACCAACTACTTATTGGCGAAGGGCTTCTAAGCCCTCCGGCGAACTTCACGCCAGATAAACAATAAAAAAAAAGTTAGAAAGTTCAACTCGCGAGGGATCCTGCGGGATAAACATATTTTCGCGGTTCGTCTATTATTCGGACGCGGCTGAAATATCATCGTTTCGCCTTCTGATTTTTCTCCCGTTTTCACGTAATAATTACAGTATAAGAATACTTTGGTTATAGAATCCTAGTCGAAAGTATCAATCAAAAATTAGTTAAAAAATTTAAATATTAGCTAATATCAGCATACACGTCGTGAATACGTCTGAAACCAACAGCAAAAAATATAATAAAACAAAAAATATAATAAAATAAAAAATAATTTAGTTCTTTAATTTTTAGCGTAATGACTTTTTCCTGCAGTTTTAGCTAAAAATCGAGTAAATGGATTTAAATAAACTTTTCCATGAGTATTTATTAGAATTTTATTAATAGATATAAAAAATTTGATTTAATTTGTAATGCTATAGTTTCTGATCAAATTTGCAAATAAGTATTACAAATACGATTTTACATAGGAATTGAGGCAAACAAAAAATTAATTAATTAATGAAATAATAAAAAAACAATAAATAATGTGATCAAAAATTAAATAATTTTTAAACCAATAACAGAATATGTATAAATTTTACACATATATTCGGACGTAATAGTGAAACAACCGATGAAATTTTTATATTTTTGGTAATGTTTAAAGATATGTCAACGTATGTTCTGAAAGCTTTAGTATGGATAAAGAGAAATTTAAGAACGCATATTATATAGCACAAAATAAATGTCTTATAAATCCAAACATAAAAAATTAGAATTAAAATAACATATTTTATCTAAATATTACTTTATATAGAGAGAACTTGAACGAGAAATAATGTTATGCATGTAAAAATATAATTTAATTTTAACCGAAAAGTTATAAACTAGCACGATTGCACGATTTATTCCGCAATAGCCAAAATTTTTTTTATAGTGTTCTCGTTATGAACGACGATATCTGTTGAGAAAGTCACTTTGCGATATCCATCTGTTTCGGCTCAGTGTGTTTGCACATATTGCGACTTTGTAGAAAGAAAGAGAGAAAAAAGGAAGAAGAGAGATAAAGAGAGACAGTATATATGTATATGTCGCGGCTCTCTCTTCGACCATATAAAATTTATTAACCCTCCGTTCGCTCGTCGAAAGGCGCAAAGGGGGGTGCAAAAGGTGACTGCATGCCGGCTTTGGCAGCCGTTGCAACGTGTTTATTTTCCTGACGTAGGTAGAGTATCAGTTTACGAGAGAAGAGGGAAGGAGGGAATGCCGTGCAGATAATATATGGAAAGCATAAATCGAGATAGAAGGGCGACGATGACGACGAAGAAGTCTGCATCCTCTCTGCTCGATTCCCATATTCATCAAATAGATTCAACTATCGCGCATGTGCCTCTCTTCTCTCTTGGCTTTTATATTTTTTTTAAATGTTGCTTAAATGTTGCTTATGTGTACTTACGCTACATCATGAAATTGCGATTTCCTCTATCTATTATCTTTTTGATAATTAAGAAATCAAATTTGATTTGAGTGATAATCAAATTCATATATTTTCATTCCATATTTATTTTAGAAATAATTTGAGTTAAAAATTATGAAATTTTTTAATGCATATTGTTACATATGCATTTTTTATATGTATATCATTTAAAAATCTTAGTGTATAGTTTTATTTGTGTCATTTTATTTAACAACACAAAAAATATACAGATATATAACATCTTTTATTATGATTAATAGATTATTCTTTATCGTTATTTGCTTTGTTGGAACCCTAGCGTTCGATAGTATAACAATGCACAATCTATGAGGAAGAAAATAAATTTTAATGCGTTACGAGCATTTGGAAGCTTGGAACGGAGATTCCGGAGTTAGTCAGTTCTGTGTTGTCGCGAGTGGCGAAGACCCGCCTATATTTATCGTGTCCGGCGTTGGGATAATTAAATTATCGGGACTTGATCTCTTCCTCCGCACCTGCCTCTGCCTCTCGTCCTCTTCCTTCCGAATCTCGGCGAAATACACAGTCGGCGCAACCACTCGAACGTATTTGTCCGAACGTGTCAGTTTTCGAATTGATCACAGAGGAGTGCCCTTAGACGGCTTAATGAAACTAATTCCTTGATTGCCGCCTGACGCAATATCCGCTCGTTAACGCCGATTTCTGAATTTCCACGTTCCCGGTATTTTCGATTGGACGCGTAACTACGAGTGCTGCCGTATAAACCGACGAGTCATAATTCCATTTTGGCCGACGCGGCGAACTCGTTCCCTTCGTGAGACAGGAAAGTTGTATCGTCGGTCAAAGAACATTCATTTAATTAGAATTTAGTTAATCTTCCTCTAGCTCTCTTACACGAAATGCAGATTAATAATACAATAATTTTATGCTGATAATTGTTTTCATAAGGATAATTGATTTACATAGTCATTCAGTAAACCTATATACGTATTTGAGGTCATAACAATATATAATCATTCACAATTTATATAAACTTAGTTGACAATAATTAATAATTTTTCGAACAATTTTTTTTTTAATTGAAATCGTGTTCATATTTTATATCGAGACTTTTGAAGTGTAATTAAAAGGTTTGTGAAACACTCATTTAGATAATTCTAATTGATTATTTTTACACTGTACTTATTCGAAATATGTAAATAAATTATGCAAAAAGGAAAATGTGATATTGTTTGTATTTTATAGGCAGACTATTGAATATAATTAACCCTTTCAAATGTACCCTGTATACATTCAAATGTACCTACATAGAATTTAAATGTATCACTTACTGAAATTTATTCAGTTTTATCGATATTGGCTGAAAATACAGATAATAATGTACATGTTGGAAAAAATGGTCAAAATTTTTGAAAAAAGATTTTAGTATGAATTACTTATTAAAACATCCTTGGTTGAAATTTAAAAAAAATTTGGTTAGCTTTTTTTGGTTTCATTAAAATTAGGTCTGAAGGGGTTAAAAAAAAGGTTGCGAATTATTCAGTTATATTATTTTAATTAAATATTTTTATGAGAACTCGAAATCACTTTTAACTCTCGAAATTTCAGTAAAACGATAACATCCAATGATAGGGCTCATAGAAAGTAAACAGCGTAATAGCAAATATTTTTAACTATAATTAGCCGATATATGGCTGCGTTCAGAGTTGTAAGTATGGATTCTCTCATTTTTAATCCTCCAATGTTTTTTTCACTATTTTTCTAGTCCAACCGGGTCACTAGTGCCTGATTGTGTTTTTTCAAAGGATTTTTGGCTCTAAAAAATCTGAAAAAATTCTGATACACTCTTTCAACATTCAAAAATACGATTTCACTATGATATGACCCGAAAGGTTTTTTCCTATTTTTGTCCGAGTTTGAGGCAGAATAATTCAAAATCGAAAATTCGCCTATGGGTCTTTCAAGTCTCGATTGAACGGAGGGTTAAATTTTTGTAATGAAATTAGAATTTGAAATATAATTTAAAATTGTTATTGTTATTTAAATTACACTCGAAAGTTAGTCATCAACTTTTACCCGAATTTATTTTTATGATATCTCAGCAATTTTATATCTTCACGATCTTTATTAAGAGGGCTGAATATACCAGAGGTCTCTTGCTATTGCAACTCGTACCACGAAACCTGTCCGTTTGTATGCAGGACAGTCGTGCCCTTGCTGACTTCGATGTATGACTGGGCATTGTTAGCAGTGTCTCATCGGTTGTATGTGAAATTCACGCAAAAGTATGATCTTTAAGTGCCCGTTGATGCTCGTAAAATTGTCAGAACGGGAACATATACCTCTTGCATCTTGATGCTACTCAATACTACAAGATTTTTTTTATGTAAACACATTCTAAAGTGTTATCTACAATCTAGTATCTTTATGTATTATCTCTTTTTTTCCATAAGCAAGAGGCAATATTGAACTGATCGAACATGTTCCAATTCTCTTTAAGAAATACACTCTTTATTTAACGAATTAAATTTTCCGATAGAGACTTATTCATCTCGACAACCAGCGGCCTTTGCTCGGGATAATCGCGTACTGTTTTCACGTTGAGACTCGTTGGAAAGGACGGCATTTTCACGAGCGGCGCCTAATTAGGAATTGTGAATGGCATGCAATCGCGACTATCGGACGGGGAGCCCTACCCAGTTATTTTTAATTCAATCAACGTCGCGAGACTGCCGCCTGTCTCACGCTGTGTCGTGAATGGTCGCCGAGACGGATTTGAATACGCACATGCCAAATGCTGTGCGCGGGGGATTCGCGGAGGTTCTCTCTCGTCGGGCCATCGATCCGTTTGTTGTCCGGCTCACTTGGGATCCCGCGGCAATAAATAAGGGGAGACGAGACGAGCAGAGCGGGACGACAGTCGCGATGTCGCGCGGAATGCATCGGCTTCTGTCAAACGGGTGCAGAGACGAAGACGACCATGACGACGACGACGACGACGACGACGAGGAATCGTTGAATGCACCGGGCGAAACGTACGCTGATCCCAGTCTAGATTGCATTAAGGCTTTTCCAAAATGAGCGATTCCGAGACTTGGGACTTTCTTTCCATCTCTCTCTGCCTGACTTCTCTTCTCTCCTTCTGTCTTTATTCTTCTCTCTAGATGGACCACTCTCCACTTGACTACTAACGACTCCCAAATGCGGACAACTGAAACTTCGACGCCTCTCTCGTGGTCATCCGGACTCAATTGACCCGAGGATGCGGTGCCAAAATTGCGACATTGGTAAAAAAAATGCCTTTTTGAACTGAATTTCAACGAAACTGAAATTTCAACGAAACGCTGATATTGCTTTTCCGTTTTATGCGAGATTGAAATTTAGAGGAATTTTTTTACTATCTACTTTTTATATGTGAAATACAGAATATATTTTGAAAAACGTGCAAAATAAAGAAGATAGTTTTCTAAAGCACGATTGAAATAAGTTTGCACATTATTTTGTAAAAATATTAAGTTTTAATAACTAATTTTTTCTGTAATGATAGTGGTTAAATAATAATAGCAAATAAGCTGATTTTAGTTATTTGTTGTCATTTTGACGTTGAAATGACGACAAATAACGTCAGCTTGGTTGTTTATAGCTTTGGGTATAGCTTTTCACAATCTATAATTTAGCCAAGTGTTAAATTGCAATTTAAGTATTTTATGTAAATAAATTACGTATATTTTATATGTATACATGTATATATATATTGATATTGCTCTTTTGTTTTATGCAAAATTGAAACTTAAAGGAATTTTTTTATTAGTTACTTTTTATGTCTGAAACACAGAAACTTTAATTTTAAATGAATGGTTGTCATATCTAAAACCAAAGTATCCCACAAGTTTTTATAATATAATATATTTTGGACAAATAATAGCAATATCTTGTTGTATTTTATAGCATTTTTCTTATCAAAAAATAGCTATCGACCGCATAACTTCTTGTTGCATCTAGACAACTCGCGCGAGTAACTTTTCGCGGGCACTGCGCTTTCTCGTTCTTTGTGGAGAAATAGCGGCCGGCGGGACTTATCTCGTTTAAGTTTCCCCGGTTACGTGGAATCGCGGATCGCGCCGCTTTGCCCTCACTGTTCTTACCCTCGAGCGTTTTGAGGGTGAAACTCGTTTCGTCCGCTTATATCCTCGAGAGCAAAGTGCCGCGGGGAGAATGTGCGTCTGTGTAAGTGCGCATACGTGTGGAAGGGGGTAGCTCTGATGGGAGTTACGGGTGCCTGGTGAGCTGCTTGATGTCGGCCGATAGTTCATATGCCGAGTGTCATGGACTACGTGACCGGTTTGACAAAAGTTGGCTTGAAAATTCGGAGACGCGCGCATTTATTTCGTGGCCCATTCCCCACGAGATTACACCCTTCGCGTACGCGTTTTCCTTACCCCCTTCTCTATCTTTCTACAAAATAGCTCGATCGAACCGAGTATGTATGGAAATTGAATATAAATTGTTAGAGACGCAATTTCAATTTCCTACTATTATCCATCACCTTCGTAAAAGGCTGTCTTTTGTATTTTCAAGGAAGTCTTTTCTTGCATTATTCTGTTTATATCTCATCTCAGTTTTTACATCACATGTCATTTAATACAAATATATTTTATATTATTTGGATGAATTCTGAATCCCAAATTCTGCATTTATAATTCTTTAGAGAAGAAAGAAGTTTCCTTGTACTCTCCCTTTATTTTCTTCATTCCTTTTGGAAGGGTGAATTAAGCCGTCGATGATGATGCCGCAGAACCACGGCTAAATTATTTTAATTTTACGTCCGCATTCAATGACCGTTTCTTGGTGGGCTATTCTTTTCGTATAATTGTAGTTTTAATCCGCCCAGCAAACCAGGAAACCCAGTTTCACTGGGACATTCTGCGTGCTAATCCTTCTCTCCCCTTCGCTTTCACCCTTCTTGAATTACCAACGATTTTTGCTCACTATGAGAAATTAGAGATCAGATGCAAAATTAGTCATAAAAATTCTGTATTAAAAATTTATTTTGACGAAAACAAATTTTGCGATAATAACTCTATAAATTTGAATTAGTCATGGATATAGTCGCACTGGTTATCCAGTGGCATACTCAAGCACTGATATCAGTGATTGTCCACTAATTTGGATTTAAAGAGAACATGAAATCAACAATAGGAAAAGTTTACGAAATGTTGATTAGAAAATTAATTATGTTGAATATTTATTTATATAATGATTAATTATATGTAAATAAATGAAAATATAGAATAATTTTCAATTGTTTACTGTGAATTTATTTTGACACAAAAGAAATTAAAATTTATGAAAATTTACTACATCAAAAAGAAAAAAGAGGAAAATTAATAAAAAATAAATGCAAATTAAATACTTTATGTTTATTAAAATGCTTGTATTGTCTTTATTATTTAATTGAAAGCTGTATACAGATACAAATTGTATTTCGTGTTACCGCAAGTTAGGGAGCTAAATGCGTCGTCTAGACGGATTGTACTCTCGTTTCCGCATGCGGTTAAGATATTTTCACGGGTGCCAACGTATCGTTCGTCCATTGAAGTTTACCTTCCGCGCCGGATCCGGATTTGATTAATTACCCGGAAGCGTGAGAGTTGTTACCACGGCAAGCCGCTTACACTCGACTTTCGATCCTAAAACTTTGTTTCACTGTAGCAGCGAGTATCTAACAGTTTGCAGTGCCACGACGTAAATCGCGGCGATAGTTATCAGTAATTGTTGGTGTTAGTTATTTATTGCATGTTTGGAACTAATTAGAAAATTTAAAGCTTAAACAAAGAGAGAGAGAAAGGGGAGAGGGGAGGGAGAGACATTTATTTAAGTTTTTTTGAATAAATTTTCCCAAACCGTATTCTTAAGAATAAAAATACAAAAACACGTGCATGTAAATTAAATTAAACTTTTGCAAAATTAACGAGTGACGAAGAACAAAAAGAAACAAATAAAAAGTTACAAGAAAACAGAAAAAAGAGAATTACTAGATAAAATAGAAGATACATAGCAAAGAGTATAAATAATTATAAATAATTATGAAATAAATTATATATGAATAATTGAATATTCTGCATAACGCTTCTGATACAAAAAATTTGGGAAGATAATCGTACAGTTTATTATGCTTAAATAGGTAGAGATTGAGAGGAGGAGAAGGGGACAGAAAGTTTATAGAATACAAACTCATATTGATAACTATTTTCATTCTGTTCATACATATGTCGTTATAAACTTATGCTGCTTTTTTTTAAATATAGCATAGAATATCAACTTTTAGTCTAACAACAATCGTTTGGACAAACATTACATACCATGGCGTTCCGAAATTCCAGAAGCATTGAGCCATTGTAGAAATGAAAAATTCGCATTAAACTTCTGGAGAATTCAACTAATGCGAAATGCAAATATGCAAAGGTGCGCCGCAACAATCTCTGCCTTCTCGTAATAGTACTCCCATCGAACAATCACGTCTCTCATCACATTTACGTTTGGTTTTACATCCTTGTAATCCGCGGGCAATTAACCTCCTCAACTCCTATTCTGTCCTATATACCAACCAAGAGCCCTCCTCCTTCGCGTACGATTTTTCTTCGCGCTAATCCGGTTACCTCGATCGCAGATCTTTCTGGCTTTTCCTCGGCGCCTCCTCCATACCGGGGATTGATAATTCAATTAGACGGTTCACACAGTTGATTTAACTACCAGGTCTTTCCGTGCTGCCGCTCTCCGGCATTGGGATTCACAATTCAATTAGAAGTTAAACGCCGGTAGCTCTGTACAAGGTATCCGAGTTATCCTCTACAACTCTGTGGCGCACCCACCCTCTTCACCGCCTTTTCCCTCTTCCTTGCCGTTTCTTTTCTTCCTTCTCTTTCTCTCTCTCTCTCTCTGCCTGTGGAGTGGAGGCGAATCGATCTCATAATCTGGCTCTCTCTGCGTCTTCGTTTTACTCTAATAAAGTATAGGTACAGTTTGAATAAAAATAATAGGGCGTAGTATTACTTGAAAGAAACTCTTTCTTAATTGTGTGTTCCATCGTCGTGTCGATCTCTTCCGTTGAGATTCTCCCATGACTCGATTATTTTTTAGCCACGTTTGATTTAAACACTTACACACCGTAAATTTAATTCTATGATTGCTCATTACATACGAAAGAAAAATAGTATGAAGCTTACAACATGTGAACGTTCGAACCAAACTTTGTCCTACGATTTTATTTCGTTTTGTTTTATACTTGTTATAGAAAAGTTTCGAGTACTTGCGTTGAATCAAATGTCATAAGATTGAGAATCACAGTTTTGATAACATCGCTCTTTCATTATAAAATTTTATTTTATTTGTTTTATTATTGGAATTGTGAGATTAAAGAGGAAATAAGGGAAACTTTAATATCCAAATACGAAGTAAAAATTAAAAAGAACATTTAATTTGTGACATTTTTATTATTCATTTGAAAAAATAATATTTGTATCGCGTCTGAAAGTAATACTGTTCAAAGCATGCATATCATACATAACATAAAATTACTTTTGCTATTACCATCCCTGAAAAGAGGATATAAAAAAATAAGTGGCTGTTTGCGGGCAGCTACTTTATATGCTTCGACAGGCTTCATTACGTGTCTGAATTTATTCCTTTTTAAATTCAATTTGGTAGACATTACCACAGACAATCTATAAATCAACGAACATTCCCAGACGCACAGGGTTGCACTTTTAACACCACTTTGTGGTCGGCCAGTTTTGCGATTAGCACGCTGAAAACATGTGTGAGGTTTGACCAGACGGAGTTTAAACGGATCCGACGTGATACGACGCGCATTGGGATTTATCTTAATGAAGTTTTCGGACTCGTGATCATTGCATTCCTCGTCGTACTGTGACTTAGATTTAGCGGTATTCGTTCACTCGGCAGGGCCCGTGATGCGCGTTTTGCAGCGTTCCCTTGTGAATGAATGACATTTAACTGTGTCGTCGCGGAATTTTCTGAGAGCAACGCACAAGCCATCGTCGATCGTAAACATCGGAATGTCGAAATCGATCGATAATTTACCGCCAATTGTCCTTTAGCGACGCAAGATCTCGGGATAGAAATGCACATTTTTCATTTATTTTGGCATGCCACTTTTTTTCAAACGTTGTTCTGTGCAGTTGTATGCCTTGTGTTGAAATTTATATGACGTTTATCTGTACGATAATAACATAAAGTTACAACAGACCGTGTTGATCTATCGGAAATTTCCATAAATTCCATAAATTGTTAAAAATTAAATGAACTGAGTTTTGTGCTCATTTATATCTTACTAATTAAGAATAATTTTAGTGAAATAATAATATCGCTTCCTTACTTTAAGTGGCACAATTAAAAAAACTAAATTTTTCGAAAAATCGAAAATACCTATTTTTCAGCTTGATAGAAAATCATTGATTAATCAAATAATGTTGACAAAAAAATGTATAATTCTTAATACGATCACAAATGCTTTTTTTCATATTTGTTTTACAGTTCTTAAAAAAGACTATACTGTTAATTATAATGATTCTGATATATTTTTCAACCATTCTTTCTGAGTTGTGAAGCTTCTGACGATTTTTTATGAAATTAAATTAGTTCATTTATGATGATTGATGAGCGCAATGTTTACTGGGTTCATTAATGATAACAACTCGAAAAACATTTTTAATTTGTCATTTTTAAAATGAAGGAGCTATATAAATTTTGTATTTTTTTTTTTTGAAAAAGTAAAAAAAGCGTAATATTATAATTTTATTTGCTCAATTTTTTGTTACTTTCCGTAAACTTATTTTATTGATTTGCAAATTCTTGATTTATTGATTTGTGTAGTTTTTGAACTTTAAGTAACACCAAGCAAAATGTAAGTGTTGGTCACATCAACACATGTGTTAAATAACTTGACTGTGTTGATTACAGAATAGAGCGTTTTTACGAATATCTAGAGATGCATATTTTATGAGGACTTTGAAGTTGAGACGGGTGCGTGTTTCCGACATTTACGACAGCATAAAAGAGAACTTTCGGCTAAATTACAAAATATCTTTTGAGACCCGTATTTCACGCTTCTGTAGGTCATGGTACAAAAGACAACAAAGAGTATTTTGTTGTGAAAAATGTCATGAAAAAAGAGCCTTCTGATTAAATACCGCGTCTGTCCTTGCATTGCGCGAATAATGCAAAGTTTAACTGAATCTCACATAATATCACGAATATGTTTTTGCGAAATGAAACATTGAGTCGTTGCAAATTCGTTACCACAAGCTCGTTATAAAATAACTCTTGATTTTTATTTTAATTGATTTCTTTAATCATTTAAATTTTTTCTTTGAAGAGAATTCTTCGAAATTTTACGAAAAATGCAGATTTAAAAAAAATTTTGTCCTTAAAATCTTATGCTTTTAAGATATGACTTGTCGGAAAATTTTTCGTATTAAAAGTTCTCAGGGAAGTTTGTCTGTAAGAAACTTTTAGATTCTCAGAGAATTTGATCCTTAAAAAATTAGGTATTTTCAAATTTTATTTTTATTCCAGTGTCACTTTAAGATACCGCAATAATTTGATAATTTCACTGATATTAACGATTTTTCGCTAGATTCATTACTATATTGTGTTTGCGGTTACAAATGATCACGTTAATGGTCTTGATTTTCGCTTACCTGAATATGTTTGTTAGAAGTGATGTCGATGATAGTACGAGACCCGCGTGGAAAGTAATACACAATGCATCCGTGGAAATTGACAATCGAGTCCGGCGTACACTTAATTATGCTTTACGTCGCTGCAGACGCTTATAACAAGGTGAGTTAATCAAAATCATTTGTGTCACTGCACAAATGGCTTTCATCTGCGAGCCTGTACAACCGGTTTATCGTCACTATAGGAAACTTCCTGAAACACCGCATGATTCGTCTGTGAAGCATGCTATTAATGGCCGGCGTTTCATATAAACAGAATTTGTAAATTAACAATGCGCTAGTAATGTAAATTACTAATTTTGTTCGATGCTTTAAAATCATTTTACTACCTGTAAATATATTTAAAAAAATATCTGCTTGGATTAGTTGGAATTCTGAAAATGGATTAGTTGAAATTCTTGAAAATCGACGAATCAGAATTTTCTGGTGGAAATTACCAGAATTCTAGTTGAAATGAGCGGAATTTTGACTGATATAATCAGAATCTTCTGATTTATTCGTTTTCAACCAAATATTTTTCTTATAGTGTAGGATATAATTGAAATATAAATCTATTAAAACAAAAAGTTTGTTTTTTTTATCGAGAGTTATTTAACATTAATAAATATAAAATTTTGAATAATTAAATTTTAAATGTACAGTTGGATTAAAATATAATATTCTATTCTTGTAATTTAATTAATGAAATTGGATCTTCATAAATTAATCAATATGCTTTTATAATAATCATATTTTTTTACTTCTATAGATTAATTTTTTTATTGCTATACTATACGCACTAGAACTTTCCGTTTTGCTTTTATTTAATATCAAATATATACTTATTATTTTACTTCAAAAATACAAGAAGATGTACATTATAAAAGCTATAAACAGACTTGTTAACGAAATAACCAATAAATATTATTGATTCTGCATTAATAATGACACGTGTATTGTAATAATCACACAATATTTACATTATGTTTAACATTACGCTTTTTTTTACACTTGTACTGTAATCCCTTGTTTAGACTTCACTTGATCGAATTAAATTAAAATGCGTGACCTAATTAGATTCGCGCTCGGAGCTTGCTTGTATATTTTTGAGATATTGTAAACATGCCCCAAGGGATGCATATGCAGAGAGATATAAATTTTCATGTAATATACATTTTAATATACAATAATGTTTTCAAGTATCGATGTTTGCAACTTTTAATGACAGTTTGATATCGTTATATTGTCGTTGCACAATTTTTTTTATCATGTATAATACTGCACAATGACAATATAACGATACTGCCGTCAAGAGTTACATAATCAGGGTATTGGTCAGCTTTAGCAAATAAATCCAAAGTATTACTCGCAATATGCGCTCCTAGACTACCTTGGATATAAATTGTCGCCGGCAATCCGCTTCTGCTATCGATATTAATCGCGACGGACGCGTCGTCGCTAATTACGGTGATATTCGTATTAATGCGTAACTCAGCTCCGGCGTTACGCGGATGCAATCGACATCGCTAATCGTCCGTGAAAATACCGGTACATACCGGTCTCTCACCTGCGACATATTTCACCAATCTTGACAGGTTGACGGATATGTCAACGAACTCGAACCGGTCTCTCTATTTGAAAAGATTTGACTAGATAGAAAGTGTGACGGTTGTATAACTGCGTAATATCGAACTTGATATATTATCTTTTCGTATAGTAACAAGCAGACACCTGCGGCCTATTTCATAAATGATAGATGAGCCAATATATCAAATCAACGATCTGTCTATTTGAAGGAATTTAACGCCATGGCCGTAAGTACACGATAGCTAATTGTCGAATTTATTTATTTGTTTTATATTATTTATAAAATATATTCTATTTATTACAAAAGCATATTGGTTAATTTACAATCCTATATAATTAATTAAATTTAAGAATATTATATTTTATGAATAATATTCATAAAAATATATGAATATAAATATGATAGAGTTGCCACAAACCTGGAAAACCGGAAAAACCGGGAAAAGTCAGGGAAATTGATATTGGTCATGGAAAACCGGGAAAAGTCAGGGGAAAATGTGAAAAAGTCTGGAATTTTGAAATTTGCTCACAATTTCCTTAAATTGCTCCTATTCCAGATAATTGTTATAATTTTTTAATATTATATCTGATATTTATAATGAAATACGTTCAAAACTTGCACACTTTAAACGACTTTAATAAAATAATTTGCCCCCAAAATTTTAGTATGCTACTAAGTTTTTTTTGCATTGTTTTTAATAATATAGGCATAGCTTTCTTATAACTTTTGACTTTAAATGTGTTAAAATTTACATATTTTATATTGGAAAGTTTTCCATTTTCATCTGGAAAAGTCAAGGAATTTTAAAATTTATTTTCTATGGCAACCCTGATATGAGTATACAATATGGTAAATATAAGCGCCTTTGTTACAGTTTTTTTCACTATGACAATTAAAATAATCGTCGCTATCGAATGTAATAATTATCTATGCTTGTTGTAATACGTTATCAAATTTCTTAGTATAGACAGAGAGCTGTCAGAGTTCATGAATGTATCTGTCTAATTGTCATCACAGATTACTGATCGTATATTTGTCGGCTTCTTGTAAGTTCTTTACTGCACCGTCGTCTAATGTGCGTTCAACCAAATCGGCACCGTTATGATACACACGCGTCTTTTGTCGCACCGTGAGAAATGCACGATGCGAACGTGCGCACGCAGATTGCACGCGTGACATCGAACCAAGCGAGACAGCCGCACTTTTGTCTTTGATTCTTTAATATACGGGGTGTTCGGAGGGAAAACATCGAGCATTAATTTAATCAGACGCGTAATATACTTGGTACAAGTAGTATTAGATGATATTTCTGTAAAGATTCTGAAATTCTCATTCACTATTCCTCATTGATTTATGTAGTGAAGAGAAATGAATATTTTCAGTAATTACGTTGCAAAAATAATTTTGCATTACAGCAAAAAAAAACTTTTAAAATCAGTTGAAAAGTTGAAAAAAATAATTTATAAATGTTAATATATATATGTCTTTAAAAAATTAATTTATGTTGATTGTTTTACATTAAATGAATTTAAAAATTATTTAAATGTAGATTATACAAACAAAATTATTTTTAAGTCATTGTCTTTCTTTTAATTGCTATGTGTCATTATTATCCGCGTTACAGAATTAATGAATTTAGTTAGGTACACCGTGTAGATTTGCTCTGTGTATCTGTTTGCTTGCTCGTTTGCGGGGAGAAATACGTGACTTTGTACAGTGTCGGCATCGCGTAGTCCGATGCGCATATAAGGCGCCATTGTCTTCGATGACTGGTGATATTATTTTGCTTCGAAGATCGGAGCCTCGCCGACGAGTCATGATCATCTTTGATTCCACTATCGATTGACTTAAATGCTCGAGCAAGAAAATAACCAATCAAAAGCGTTCCACTATCAATTGTAGTCTTCGAATGCATATTAGAATTTGCAATCCGTGATATATCTAAAAGTAATCATATTAAAAACATAATAAATATTTAACAAGAAAAAATATAAATGAGGAGATGGTTACCTTATAACACAGTAAAAATTTTATAAACTGTCATATCAGTTCGATATCCCACATAAAATTAAATGATAAAAGCTATAATAAAATTGGATAGGATTGTTATATGAATATTTGAATGATAGCTATTTACATGATCCATAAAAAAAAAGAAGAGTTAAAAATAAAAAAGATGTGTTTTTAACAAGATTTATTTACACATCTCTAGATTTATAATTACCTATCAATAATATTCAATTCGTATATGCACTGGCTTTTATTTTCTACAAACCAAATTAAATTAATATCCTAAATTAATATCACTTACTCGAGCGATGTAATATTATTTAATTATTACTTGAAAGTAGGGCAATCATTGTAGCGAAAAAAATAAGCGGTGTCGAATAATATGTTTTCTTATTTGAAATGTAAGGTCTCGAATACAAAGTAGCGTTCTTGGAAACAATATTTCGTGTTAAACAGTCCCCGCGAGATATTCGAGAAAGCCTGTTCTACGTGCTTGAGGCGTGCGACGAATTTCTCTTTGTGCATTCGGATTTATCGTTCGTAATCTCTCGCCGTAAAAACGCGCGGCGAAGTGAAAAACGGAAGTTTAAGGGTCCGATAAATCATAGTTTGGGGTTCTAAATTTCGGGTTTAGGATTTTGCGTTCGTGGTTGCGCATTACCTTTCCGGCGTTTTGTTACACCGAGGCGGCAGTTTGTTGAAGAGGGAAGGGAGGGACTCGTAAAGCGAACGTAAATTTTCAACGTTTAGGCCGACCGACAATCGATTATTACTTTGTGCTCGTGCTGATGCTCCAGCAAGAACGATAAACTACGAATGGTCCTCGCGAAGCGACGCCTTTTAAAGTGCTATAATTCATTCCCATACCTTCTCTCTTCTCTCCCACTTAACTTCAAAATGCGTAACGTGCATCAGTTTAATCCAGCCATTATTTTTAATGCAAATTTCACGACAATTTTATCGCAACGAATTTATCAGTTTAAAGTTTTGTACAAAGACGATAACACAATACAGGAAATGTTTTACAAGACGAAAAAATTATTTATATTCGTTTTATGAATTTTAGTTAATAACATCAGTTTTTATTATCATTACGTAAAACTATCGAAAAGCGATAGTGAGCTAACATGCGATGAGAAAGGAATGGTCCGTTTGGAAAGAACAGATTCTGTTCTCTCCGAAGAAATCATGGTAAGGGGAATCGAAAACAGGTTTCTACATTCTAAGAGAACAGCGTGATTCGACTTCGTGGGTAGCTTCGGTCCGCCGAATCCGGGAGCTGAATGCAAGAGGGCCAGCCCTTATAATGAAGCGATAGAATGCGAAAAATATTCGAGCACGACAAGCTCGTACTTCTCGAAGAATCGTAAAAAAGCGGGATCACCGCCGAGTGAGAGAAAGAGGGTAGCTGCTACAAGTCAACAAAGTTTCTGAAAAGTGATTCACTGCTAGTGTAACAAGTTTTCGCCAATATATCAACATCCAATAAATTACACTTACATCCAATAAATGTCTTCATTTTTTTAGGACTGCCATAGATACGTAAAGGTACTATATTTCAACGTGTCACAAGTATATATAGTAATCATGTCTGTGTATTTGTATTATAGTACTCATATTTAGACTCGTTGAAATTATATGAATTTTAATATGCATAAGTAACACTAAAGATTACAAATCAAATAAGAGAAAGAATTCTATTTTCGATAGAAATGGATCTTGGTACTTAATGATATTCGTATATGTTGATTTACAAATAAATTTTTTGTAATTTTATAATCTGCGCGTTGATTTGGTTCAACTTGAAATACAATCATAAAGAAAGATAATATCACACACACAAATTATATTGATCGTTAATTTAATAAAGATCATAAAACCGTTCAGTCATAAAACCGTCAATTTATTGAAGACTATCAAATCTATTATGCTTGATAAAAAAATCGTAGATGATCGTTTTGCATTACGGGATGTTGGGAAGCGTTCTCGTATTTCTCGAACAGATATCTACATTTCGCGCGAGAGAGAAAGATAGTTTCATCAAGCAGGAGGTTGCCAAAGGTGATCGCGGATGACGAGCGACGTTCGCACGGGAGGGGGCAGGGTGGGTGGCGATTTAGGGCCAACGGGGACGTGGAGGCATTCATAGAAGACGATTTGCGGACCGGGCCTCTTGGATCTTCGGTACCTTTTTACCCTTTTCCTGAGCAGCATCGCGGTCGGGAAGGGGCGCGAAGGACGAGGAGAAGTGGGGGACAGGGGACCGGAAGAACTGGAGAGTGTTATTAGCGAGTCGACCCTGGCGGCTGCCACGACGGACCACACACATCGTCGCGTCGCGAAAAGGGAGAAGCAGGAAGATAGCGAGAGGCGGAAAGAGATAGAAAGAGAAAGACAGACAGCGAGGAAGAATAGAAACGCGAAAGGAAGGGAGAAGGGACGATGTGAGAGATAAAGAGGGAAGCGGTGGAAAGAGAAAGCAGTAGACGATCATTCGTGACCGCTGCGTGGTCCTGAACCTTGTTCCTTCCTTCCTTCCTACATTCGCGGCTGTCTTGAATACGGCGACCTAGTGGAATAATAATGATGAAATCATTAACGTATAATGTCAAATTAGTCCGAGGGATTTAGTTTAAATTTTAATAATATTTAAGTAGGTAATCAGCAACGCCTTTTTCGGTATTAAATGTATAAAAGAATGTTTATAGGAACTGTTGCGTTCTTTGCATGAGAAGTCAAATAGTTAAATAGTAAAAATTAAGATAAAAATATAAAACGTTAAACAAGTAATGTTCAACACAAATTCAGTAATTCTGTAAGTATTGATTTCCAACTGCTTTGTCCGCCGCTCTAATAGTGCAATAAAAGCAATAGTACGATAAAATTTATGTAATGTAAATGATTTATGTATCTGAAGAAGAGATTGATTATATAAAATCTAATTATAAGATTATTTTAGAAATTATTATTGTGTGTTACTATTTTTTTTCTTTACGTAGATGGATACATATAATCTTACAAGTAGTAAAAGACGTAACATGCGGAAATTTTCATAGATATTAAAAAAAAAACACTATTCAAAGAATCATTATGGAAGCTTAATCATAACTATAAGGACGTAGACCTACTTGAGGTTCTCCGTGACAAAATGCTTCCTCGTGACGAAATGCCACCATGTGCGTGTCTACATGTGAAGATGTACCATTATGCACCCTCTTCACGGATGCCCGTTACGTTTTATGTCTTTATTCCGCGCCGCTGTCGATCAAGATGAAAGCGTTCATGTGACAAGATGCACGCGGGTCCTTTCCGCGAATTCTCGCCGCTTCTGATCCGTACTTTGATTGCTGCATCTGTAATTGCAGAGAAAGTGGCTGTAAATGGTTGATAATGAACGCTTGCGAAATTGTCCCCATGTCTTATAATACGCCTAACCGGAGAAGTACAATAAGAACGATGATCGCTGCGAGAAATTCAATTGAGTTAGGATAATATAAAAATATAGCATTTTTTACACACACCGTCATAACAGCAGATTCTCGAAAACTTAATAAAACATTAATTTGCTAAATGCTCTCTAAATCTGAATTAGTGGATAATCACTGATATCTGATATCATAGCCAAGTATGCCACTGGTAATCAGTGAATGAAATGTGAGATCCCTAACCTAGCTAACCTTTATTACGTGATCTAACTAACCTTGTTCAGTGCATAAATTCACTGAATACAGTAAATTGGAGAATACACTATTAAAGTTAACATGCAAATATTAGTATTTTAATTATACATATAATGCTCAAGCTTACTTTCTTTTTTAGTTGAACTTTACCGATTATCCAGTGCCAAGTCTGCCACTGGATAATCAGTGACTATCCACTTATTCAAATTTAGAGAGTGCATTTTTCAGGTTTAGATTATAAAAGTCTCAGAGTTTTATAATCTTTCAGTTGAAAAATGTTTCTTCTTTCGGTATCTTTTTAGGAATTAAGTCTAATTGAGATTAACTAAGGATCGAAATGTTATTATCGGTTTTTATCTGTGAAATTTAATTCTCCAATTATTAATCTTCGATCGTTTACAATAAAAAGATTGTTTTATCGGGTCCAGCTTTCTCCTGTTAATTCTTAGGAACGTTAAAGTAGGGTACATTCAGGTTACCTACAATACATTCTTATTTACAACACCAACACATACATTTCTATCCAACTGACTCGCACAGTAATAACCACGAAACGGTGCCGGGTGTGCATTTGTCGAGCAGCACCGCAAAACCGCAGGGCAATGCAGGAAATTTTCGGTGAGGAGTATTACTAAGTAATTTGTTCTTTCTTCAGCCTCGCGTGGCACTGGTAGGACAGGGTGGATGGGTGAAAGACGGTCCACCGCGTTGCAGTCCACCGCAATATAAGCTCCATTCTCTTGACGCGAAAGGAACTCGCGATCTTTCTCTTTCTCTCTTCAGGCGACCGCCAGGCAAATCCTTTTCTTCATTCCCTCACTCCTTTTCTCTTCGCGGCTCGCGGCCACCGACGATGAAGAGCAGGTAATTAAAGCAGACAATGTCTTACACGTGATATTAAGGATCCACAGAACCCCCCGCGTGGCGAGAAATGTGATAGTGAGCAATCGCAGGCTGGTTCCTTTATAATTCTAATGACATCAATATTTCCACGATAATCTATTTTTTAATTTGGAAATTACACGCACATCGCTCTTTTACTTTAAAAGTGACACAGTTCCAAAAATTAAGTTTCCCAGAAAAGAGAAAAAACTATTTATCAACTTCACAAAAAAATTATTGACCAATCAAATAACATCGCGGTAAAAAAATATTTTTAACGTGTCAAATGTTATTTTTATCGTCTCTTTTTAAGTTGGGATGCTTTGATAAAGTTGAGTTATGAAGTTAAGTTAGTTCACTTCTCATGATTGATAGGATAATGTTTATCTGACTTATGGTAATAACTCGAAAATCACGTTTTACTTTTGGAGTAAGGAAGCACTATATTATATTGTATATCCTCATAATTATATATATATCTTGATTAATTATAAGAATTTAGTTGATCCTATATTTCTTTCGTCTATATAGATTTATTTCGATAAAAAAAAATTTATTCTTTCACTTACAATAGAACTTGCGTGCTGAAATATTTCCGTATTTAGTTTAAAAGAATTTTGGGGCACAATTGACATTTCCAATTATACACATAAAAATTCAACTTGTCAAGTAATTTTGTTGCACTTTCTAAAATTTTTTCGTGCCAAAATGTTGAGATCTCTGTCGACCCCACACCACTAATCGCGAGGTTAAAGCAAATTCTATTTAAAAGCGCCCGTTTAAAGACGTAAAACAGAGTACAAAAAAATACTTGGATGCTTGCTGAGCCTGGAAGCTCGCTGATATTTTTGCACGCAACGTTGTAAATGGTTAAAGAATATCTCGTATGTAGCCCGCGGGGCAATTGCGGTAACTTTGTTGCTGGCTACAACCTTCGTTATCAGTGTCTTCTCCCTTCCTTTTGCGCAATTCTTCAGACGCTCTTTCTTCCGCATTTACCTTTGTCCTCTGTGATGTAATTTCTTCGTTTACTTTATTGTTTCGCTTAAGGCTGTTCACAAGCTTTCGCAGATTTCGCCAAATTTCTCGCTCTGCTTCGTGTTACAAAGTAAAACTACGTTCTATGAATCTCTTTTCTTCTATCGTATATATGTCTAAACTTTCGCTTGGTGGAATCAATAGTGCAACAATTATTAAATGTATAGCATGAATTTTTATTCGATAGTCTAGAAGTATCTATAATAATTATATTTAAATAAATTGTTTATATACACATGTATACATATATAAAATTAGGAGATATATCTAAATATAATATTCGATTTTTCTTCATTCTATTTTATTCTTCCTTACCATAAGAAATTACGAAACCGTGCAAAAATGTATTCTTTTATATATTGCTACAAATATGTATAAGAAAAGTTGATAAATTTTGAAATTAGTGAATGTCATATATTTGGTGTTTATTTACCTATTCAATTATCTAAAAAGAAACTGCGATTTATCGGGAAGTGGTAATGTAACGTGGATAAATTGCGAAAAACTTAAGAACGGCAAAGTCACGCTTCACTAGTAAATCTCTCGCTACTATTAGAGATCAGCCATTAAGATCCGAATGTCCTGAACGACATCGCTCCTTGCATTTAGATCGGAATCGTTCGAGCTTGCGGAATATTTTGAAGCGAATAGACTCGTTCGAAAGCAAGACGAAGTCTCCTCCATTTCTCTTAAAAAAGGCGCAAGGCGATATTTGTACTCGATATTAGATTATAGAACAATAGAGAGAGAGAGAGAACGATGGAAGAAAAAAAAACATTTAATCGAATAATAGAATTTTCAAAACATCTACTCGCACATATCTTATAAAATTTGTTTCATATCTTATAAAACGCATATACCTTATATACAATGTGTTCTTAATCGATTCGCATATAATATACTTACAATTAGTATTACACATGAGCACAGCTCAGATATATCGCGACCTGCTTTTGAGAGTACAGGGGTTAAAGCCTCGTCGCTGTCACCGTGTCTTTCCTTTTTCCTTGGTCTTGCACGTCGGCATATTTCGGCTACACGTATATATTCGGAATACGAGAGGCTGGCCTTATAACCCTTCGCACACCGTATGGAAGAGTGATTGGGAATGTCGCCGCGCGGAATCTCGTTTGCGTGCGCGAAACGCGCTTCCCAGGGAGGACCGTTTCGCGGAACGAATTTGATTTAACTCGATGTTGGCTCGCGCTTTATGGGTCCCCGGCGAGCTTTCGGGGATAAAGCCGGATAAGAGAGCGGTCGCAATGGCGCATTCGCGCATTTTGGAACCTTACGCCAGGTTCCCATTTAGAATACTAATTTCGAATTTTTTCAAATTATCGTGCAATTTCTGTTTGAATAAATTGCACAAAATAAATTATTATCATAGAATTATACATACTAAAACAACATTAATTATTATTTAAAAGGATGGAACATTGTTTTACTTTTTAAAAGAAATATCCATATAAATCTTTCCTTAAATATTTTTCTTTTAAATAAAATTCTAGAAATATAATAAAGAATAATAATAAATAAAATCGACTCATTAGATAGGCTTTATTGATTTACAATATTTAAATAATCGTGCCGATACATCCATAGAATATTGTAAATAAATACGCCACTGCTTATCGTTTGGAATGGGGCGGCGGTTGCTCGATGATGCTTCTTAATGCGAATTCTCGCTGTCCTCGGTAGGACTACCGTCGCAAACGAAATAACGCTGTAATGGAATGGCGGGGAGGAAATAATAAAAAGAAAAACGGCTGGTTTCTTCTCGCTTATCTCACGGCCCGTGCGTTCCGATAACTCGCCGGCCAATTCATTACGCCGAACCGCGCGTTGGTCCTTTGATGTCGAGAATCGTGTAGAACAGGACTTGTATTTTTTGCTCGTGCTTGGCTTTCGTCGGAACACGAATTTAAGAGAACAAATGTGACCTTGTTCGTGATCGCGGAATTGTCGCTTTAACTCCCCAATGCTAACAACACTAAAGCAATTCTTATACGGCATTTAACTGATGTGAATACACATACAGGAAATCTCTAGATTCTATAGGACTCTTATATAGCATATAAATAGTATATATTAAAATAAATTTAATATACGTGTTCTCTCAAGCCGAAAGGACATTAATACGAAATTATGATATACTAAAAAATTTACTTGCCTTCTTTCGAATCAGATTTCTCTCTTTTTATATTGTAATACTTCTTTGATTTAAATGAAACTTAGGAAAAAATACGTATGTTATAAAAGAAATATTTTGCAATAACTTTTCCATTACTTCTTTTCATAAATACATAAACGGAACGCAATTCCAACTTGCCTCTTGTGCCAACGAGTCCCGGTCTCTTTTATATACAATACGTAATCAAGGTTACCATTGACATGAATTTTGCACCTTCTTTTCATCTCTTCAACTTTTATCCTGTCCCATATTTATCGTTTTCATGTTTCTTGTTTTAGATGTATTTTATTAATTTATACGTACATTTCTATATGTAAATTTTATCGATATGCAGTATTTCGATTTATGATAAATACTTGGAGCTCTCTCTCACTCTCTTTCACACACACGCACACATTTTTTGTCTCGTCTTTTTCGAAAAACAGAATATTCTAAATTACACGTTTAATAACAAATGCTAAAAACACAATTAATAATTAACATCTCTCTTTCTTCTTATTTTCTCTTTTGCTTATTCGTGCAAAATGCACATCGTGCGTGATACCAGAACATCGTTGCGACGCCGTTTGAACAGCGACCGAGCGTATATTAATGGCCGCGCTCGCGAGCTCGCGCCCGTCGCGCTGTTTTTGCCATCCGTAACATCGTATGCACCCGGCGAGATGCATACGCTACGTGCAGCCTCCGGGTCCCGCGTTGCAACTTCATTCCCGTCATTAAGTCGCGTTGCCTTTTTATTTTTGCGCCCGTTATTTCGTGTCCCGCAGCCGGTTCTTGCTCCGCGCTTATAAGAGGCGTCGCGTCGATGTGTAAATAGGTGATCATTTCGATCGTTTAATTAGAGCTGCGTTAGAGTGCGGTGTTAATAATGGCAGTATTAATGGTTCGGTTAAATTTATGAGATAGTAAACGATTATCTGTCGTCTTATCATTTTTTTTTTTTTTTCAATTAATTTATCTTTGGTATGCGCTAATTAAACACATAGTATATGTAATTGTTAGTTCGGCTTGTAATTAACGATTTTATTTTTAATTCTTGTTGCATGTATGATCTAAAAAAAATTTAATTTGCTCAAATATTGAAATAATCTAATTTATGGTCAAACATTGATATTTTATTATTTATTTATCGATGTTTTTAATTAAGATGTATACTTGAAATTACATTGACAATTATATCTTTGATTGCGCGTGCAAAGATATATTTTATACGATCGATATTGATATTTTTATATCCGTATCTGTATATGTCGGTTTTACATCTCGATGTTTAAAGTTACATCAGACAATCACGAGCGTGCAAACGCATATTTCACAGTGATATTTTATTATTGATAATTTTTACATTGATCATCGTGGTCGTATTTTTGGTTACTACATTAAAAGTGAGATCCTCGAGCGGTCGTTTGCAGATACATATTCGGGACCTTCTTCTTGCAAGATTACAGAACGACCCGGGGAGGTCATGCACGTGACACACGCGGGCGCGCAGACAGTGGTGGTCTCTGCCAATGGCCAAGCGATATTTCATAATTAGCTTTGAAGTCCATGCATATACGAGTGCGTGCACGCAAGGTGCGCCCGCACGTCCTCCCTATCACGGCATGCCACGATGTTGTGCCCACACATCGCCGATTAAATGCCGTATTAACTCTGGAGCCCATCGTATTTTAGGCCCATATGCGGGTGGGGGTGAATTCTGCGGAGAATCTTCTCTTGAAAAGGGGTTAAGACGTGGACTAAATAAAATATAACGTATAAGGAAACGTGGAGAAGAAAATATGTTTATATTTTGAGAAATCTCAACATCAACGCAATATATTATACTTGCAGAATTTAATTGATGAATGAAAATTTAGTTATTATTTGAAAAGTTAATAACAAAATTAATGCAATATTGCTTAAGTGACTGAAACAGTGACATTTAAGATGATCTTTTTCGTCATTACTTTGTACTTGAAAGTTTGAAAGCATTATTTTATTTATCTCAAATATAATATTTGAGTGTCATCCTAATTTCGAGGAAATAAAAAAAAAGCCTAAAAATATATAGTTTATATTTAATGTTGATTTTTAATTTTTTTTTTACATTTCAAGCCTATAAATTAAATTTTTTGAATGAATAGAATAAACCTTTGTGCATCTCCATTATAACTAGCCCTAGTCCCGATGGAGGGATGTCGAGGCGAAAAGATTGGAGCAATGGGATGAGGGGAAGAAGGGAGTCAGCAAGGATCTGCCGTCTCAGGGCATCGTCAAGTGATTTACGCGCGCGGATGTGGCATAGGTACGATAATTAAGCGAGAAGCCGCCTGTACCGCTTCGATCGGGCCTCTTTTCACTCCTCTCGGAGTTCTGCCGCGTGGGCGGTCTCTCATGGGGCCCCGTCCAAATTTGACACGCGTATCATAACCCTTCGCAACGCTGCTCGCCGCGATCGGTCATTAAAATATAATGTGCTAGCAGTGGGATATTTACGGTTGGAAAACAGAGATTACTATTTCTACTCTTAGACGAAAAACATTTCAAGAATGTTGTCAGTTATCACATTTTCTCATTTTCCAGCAAATAAATCTGTATTACGCCCGTTTCGTTCGTTATCAGATGATTTAATACAAGATATATTTCCGAGTTCTTTACATTTCATTGTTTTTGTTTTAACTATTAATTAGAAAAAGGAAAAAGATTATGAAGTACTACCTTGTTTTATTGAAATAACTCAATAGATAACTGAAAAATCAATACTTGAAAGAAATTTTATTGTTGAATCTTAATTTTTCTTGATTTGAAATTTTATTAGTGCCAATTAATGCTTTTGTAATGTAATGGTTATGATGTATATCTTTAAATGATAATACTTAATAAAAAATAATTGAGAAAGAGACAATGAGAATGAGTCATCGGTGGAGCTGAGAGCTCACACCGATGGATGCTCAACATCGTGCAATGTACTTTGTGCAGAAGAAAAGGCAGCAAACGATGAGAGATTATTATCGCGAGCCTCGAATGGGAGAAACATGGGGGAACTCGATAATAACGCACAGATGAATCTCGATGATCGTCACGTTTCCTCATTTGTGCCGCCGTTGATTGTAACGCGGGCATCGCTTGAACGGGGCCCCGAAATCCGCGCCGGTCCCATTCCTTCGCGTCCAGGTAAGAACGCGAACGTAGCGACGGCATCTCCTTCAATGGAATTCCATCGTCGAATTCCCGGCCGGCAATTTGCCAGTTGCATTCGAATTTCGCGAATTCCTAGCCAGTGTATCAGGATCCCATGCGCTAATCGTTGTGGCCGATAGACATAAAAACAATCGCATAGACGTACGGACCACCCCACGTGACCATCGTTTATTGTCTGTCTGTACCATCTTGTGGGATATTTCAGATCGCCACAATGAGAATATCTCACGCGACAAATTTTCCTGACGAATAATCTGCACTTGAAGATAGGTAGATGTTCGAAAACTTCAAATATTTATAAGACTTTAGGCACAAGTAAGAGAGCGTTATGTTAATGTTTTTTTCGATATTCTTACGTGCATAATATATTTTGTCTGACAATTACTACTGTAAAGTCTAACCGTGTGCTTTCTATTGTACATTCTGTCAATTGATTTTCGTATCAAGTCTCATTCAAATTGGCTAATTTGTTTTTGGAATATTTGCTAGACAAACAGCAGACAGACAGACAGACAGACAGACAAACAAGCAAACATAAAGTTAGATAGAGCTAAATCATCGTAATCCAAATATTTATCGAATGAGAATGAAACAGTAATATGACAGCATTTGATATTTGATATCTCGAAAACCACTGATAAATTAATAAAGAAAGGTTTTAAATATTTTCTATCCACATCTCTCGACGGATGGATAGAAAATACTTTTACCTTAAAAAGAATGATTCATAATGATATTATTCTATGTTTCCAATTAACATTTATATTACATTTTCAACCATTTTGTATTACATTAATTTTATCTAATTATGATGCATAAATAACATATATTACCAAATCTTTACAAAAGCTTTGCTGCAGTAAACATGGAATATTATCCTTGAAATTTTTTGAGAATGCGGAATTAGTTATACTTAAACAATAAGAATCTTATTGGATCGTACATGTGAATTCACATCTAATAGGAAGTAGCCTATAAAGCTGAATCTTTAGTGCTTAAATAATTTGGTATGAATTTATATACTATGTATCTCAAATCCTGTTAAACTGCGCGCCGAATTGATTTTTCGGTCTTGAAACGCTATACCAACAGAGAATTACCGTAGTAGGTACTATCATAAATTACATTGCTTAGTAATTTAATAACATGATGCTCATAGGCATCTTAGAAAGATCTTAATGATGCTGATAAACATCACAATCTGTAAATAATTTATTGCGAAAAATATTACCTCAGCCGGGATTCAAACCCGGATTTCTCACATTTCGTGCGAACGTCCTAAGCCTTTTATTATAGAGATTATCGAAACTTAGTTATATTTAGTTCAGAAATATTTGTAGTGCCTAGTTGTTGACAATTCACCAAGATATTGTTTACACTCAAGGATGTGTCGGGCGCATCGCGATTTGTCGTTGATTGGCTATTACGAACTGCTCGCAAATCGATTGAAAAGTACAGTAGGGAAATAAAAACGCGAGGACAGGTTTAATCAGTTTTATGGCCGAATGTGCGCAAGATGAACGATCGGATTGTAGTTCGCGGGCGAAGTCCTGATTGGAATTGGATCAAACAAGACGGACGATCGATCACGTGGCGTTGCTTTACGAGAGTCTGCCCGATGCTTAACTGGTGTCCAGCACGTGCATAGGTATATAGTGCATATACAGGCAGACCTATCGACAACGGATTGGTGTTATCTGCGTGTATACGTCGACAATTTATGAGAAGTCGATCTGATATTCGCGAGATGCACTCGATGCGAATTGAGCCCTATAGCTGTAATTTGCTAGTCCCTTTTCGTTAGTCGGAAAAATAATTATTATTATACACGTTTTGCAATTTTTATATATCGATATTAATTCATTAAATTCTTATCATCGCGTATTATCATGCTATTCACGAATATGGATGTTTGTACAACTAGTTTGCTTTGTAACTACTGCAATGTGATTCCTGCATTTTGATAGAAACTGCCTGCGAATTCTATTTTAAATAATTATTTCAAATTTATAAGAAAAAAATATTTTAATTTTAAATTATCGATAAAAATGCGTGTAAAAGTAATAAATTGTAGACATAAATAAATTTGCAATATTTGTTAAAGTTTTTATACCTTTTCTATGAAACTATCGAATGTATTGAATTTATAGGCAACCATTATCGCAATTTTCGGATCTCGACGCGAAACATTTGCCAGGTAGCGAATTATCGCTTATCAGTTTTGATGCAGCAGTTTCCAATGTGGAATCGTCGAAATCGGATAACGATCATCGTAAAACGTGGCGTGAATTCTGCCGTTCGGCGATCATGCGAGTTTGTATTTTGCAAATGGATAACGTCACTGTTTCTTCGTCGGGTATCCTGAATTATACGACATCCACCGTATAGCATACATGTAGGTGCGAGGGGTAGTGTCAACAGCCTCGTAAAGCGCGGGACGTGATCGATCGGCTGCCTCGTTTGATCCAATACCAATCAGGGCCTGGAGAGCGAGCTGCAACATGGCCGCTCGTTTATCTTGCAGAATATCGTCCTGAATTTCTTGTACATATACGCGCCGTGGTGCGGTACGTTTTCCTTTTGAGCTCGAAAGTGTTTCGCCGGAGCTAATGAACGTCGTTTTTATATCGTCGCAATAAGATCGGCTCGTCCGGCCATGAAATCGGATTCGCCGGGCGTAGTAACGAAGTCGATTCTTCGGCCCGATGTCGAAGTAGCGCATTTACTACAATTCTCAGCACATTGACGCCCTCGTGAAACGGAGCCGTGATCGATGGATCGATATCTCATCGCGAAGTAATCATTCGCTTTACTGTTCGACTCGCTGTATTAAAACGAAGAGCATGTATATACTAAAGGTTTCATTTTGATCTAAAAAATTTTTTGATGGGCGTAGACTAAAGAATGATTCTAGATTGTTTTGGTTAAAAATTATTTTTTATAGGAAGCAACTCCTGAAAATAAAATTTTCGATATTCAATCAAAAACTTGAATCTGATTGTATGCACCTTACATGATAATTCATTCCTTTAAGATCCATATGAAGCAGAATTTTTTAAAGTAAAGATTGAAAAAATTAATAGTGACTTATTCATTACTTACAAATTTATTGATTTCATGAAATATCATACCTACATTTTTACGATGTTAATAGCAGATATATACTTACCCATACATCTATAAAAATATCCAAAAATATCGTTTAATAATAAAAAAATGAACTAGGGAAAATTTTGAGGGTATTCTTATTAATCTTTTCCAAAATTTTATTTTGACGTACTAGATGAGTCACCCCACGTGTGTGAAAGTATCAAGAGTCATTCAGGCTAATTCAGACTAAACCTAGCTTTTGCTAATGTTCTGTATTGCTCTTGACATTATATCCTTCGGCGAATATCGCCTCCTGGTAAAAGTCGAGGAACGGTAGCTGGCACACCTGACGGATTAAACGCGCAGGCATTTAGGTACTTCTTCGGATGTATCTCTTAGAGAATGTCCTAATGGTTCCCACTCGACATGACGATCCCTCTGCGTCCTTCTTTCCCGCACGCTTCTAGTCTCGCTCTTTCAGCCCACTTACACAAGTTGGATCCTCGAATCCTTCAACCTCTCCAATGTTAAGTGGTATGGAGAGTTGTCTAAGGATTAGAGATCTGCCGAGGACTCACTCGAAACGGGTTCAAAGTACAGGGTACATATATCCGCGCGATACTGAGAAATAATGAGAAAAATGAGGCAGATACATCAAGAAAGACTAGTGTGCAATCCTAAAATATAGGATAAATCGTTACATATTATACTTTGCGTTCTTGATAGCAGGATCTAAGAGAAATTAATACTTCTATTTATTAGATTGTTACCTTTCCCCATTTTTATTTTAACATAAATTAATAAAAATAATAAGATATTAAATTTGAAATCTATTTAGTCCGGGAAGAGATAATTTTCAATAAGTAATAATATTTATCAGTTAATATGTATATAATAAAAATTATAAATATTTTTTTACAAAAAATAATTACTGTTTATTTAAAATTATTGATAGTTTACATTTATTGATATTACTTGTATTCGTATCTCTCTCACAATATTTCTCACTTACAATAACCTGCATACCCACAAAGATACTTATCAAATAAACACAGATTAAATAGCTAAAAAAGAAATGACGCGAAAAGGGTAAAAGCCTCGCAGGATAAAGATCGTATAACGTGCTCGAACACAGGGTAAATTGCAGCGGAAGTGTAACATGTCGAGTGCAACGTTCCAGAGCGGCGATATTTCAACGGCGCGTCTGACAAATGAGTGGCAATAGCTACTTGCTGCACAGCGAGCGACCGAGCGGCAACAACATTCTGCCGCGCAACCACCGCTGACGAGAGCGAATGATTTACCCAGTAATACCGATAGGTTGTTATGATCGATTCGTACATTAATGCCGGTTAGATGCACGCTCAGGGCCGGCTGCTACCGCGCGAGTGTACCTCGTTCAGGTAATACATCTCTGGAGCCAAAAGATTGTACGTACAACAGCACTTTCGTGCGATAATTATGATTTGTGACAGTCAAAACGAGCAGAGCTGAAAAGAAAGTTAAAAAGGCAGAAATAATATGTTTTGAAACTTCAAGACTTATTTTATAGTATTCTCCAGCGTTTGTGTGCTAATTTCGCTAATTATTTCAATATCCATATTTAAATCCAAATTTATATAAAGATTTATGTTTTTGTCTGTTATTTGCAAGGTACTTTATCAGCGTATTGTATAATGCAGGATGATGATTTATATACGATCTTTTACTTTTATGAACGTCGTTTGGATGCGTATGAGAAAAACGGTAACAAAAATCCACTCTAACTCAATATACTTTAACGCCATGTTTTTATTAAAAAAATGTTGGGTTACTAAAAGGGTTTAATGCATATAATCTGTATTATAGTGTAATAATTTTTATTTTTTCGTATAAGATCTACCGTGTTATTGCGGCCCTGCGTCGCGACGGGCGTCCAATGCGCTTCTCTCGGTATTACACATCGATGTCGATGTTCTGAGGGAACCATCGTATATAAGCGTTGCATACGCCGATTGATGTTTGCGAGAGCACATACGTGCATGGAGAGGTACACGTATTTACAGAGCGGCTGAGAGAGGCGGTCCAATTTCGATGCCGATGTTCGATTTGACGCCGCAACGTACGTAGAGTCACTATATTGGGGAAGGGATAAGATATCGATACTTTGTATATTATTACCAAAAATAAGTGTCAATGATACATAGAAAGTATCAGTCAATAATAAAAAATAATTTATTTCCTATAATCAAAGAATATGCATATTTATTAAAAATTCATTTTATTAATAGAATATTTAAAAGCAAATAAATTATTATTTCATTCGCGCGCGGCGCGCGCGCGATGCATCCTCAATTCTAACTAAATAGTGTCAATAAAATTTTTCTTTTCAAGAGAAAAAACCCAAATATATTTATATATTTAATCTGATGCTGTGATATTTGCAAAAAATAATTGATAGCTGGTACCGATGCTGTGATATCCACAAAAAATAATTGATAGCTTTTATCTAAACAGAAATATATTGATTTTTCCATAATACTGTAGTATGATTAATATTTATGGATATTGTACAAAATACTCCGTAATTTCTCTCTCTCTCTCTCTCTTTCTCTGCCTCTCTGTCTCTCTGAAATTGAGTACCGATTCTCGATTTATCAGAGTGATTCCCTCGAGGGAATTTATGGATGCTCTGCTTGTGCTATCTCCAAGATAACCGATTTTTACGGACTGAATGATGGATTCTGATGCGAGTGTTCGAACCACACATAACGATGATTCGGGGTTTGATTGGCGACCGAATTATGGCAATATCAAACTATGAAAATCGCATTATACATTAAGTATTACACATATTGTAATATATCTCTTTATTTTAACAGAAATGCAATTATAATAGTATAGAAAAACTAGAAAATTAAAAACAACGTGTATCAGAAGAATAAGGTCAAGTTACATAAAAAAAGACCCCAAATATTTATCTCGAGTTTATCACACAAAAAATCTGTATATAATAGTTCCATTATTATCCGAAAAATTCTTTTTCTTGTGATGGTCCGCAATTGCCTTGTCTCATATTTTGCATCACCAGGGACGTATTATTGACGTATCGCGGTAGCAAAACCGGTTTCTTGTCCGTTCTTGGTCGAGTCGCTGGCAAAATTATTCTCGTCATTAAACCGACGTCCTGGCACCCTGGAGATGAGGGCACGGCATTTGTCGGTTTTATGGACACTTGCATTTTACTGGTTTAATCTCTCTCCCGCGAAGTTAAGTACGTGCCTCCGCACCCCTGGAATATGCCTGGAATAGAACCACTGGGCCGTCCGGCTTTTTCTCGACTGTATCGTCGTTTTCCCGAGAGTTTCGGGGTGTCGCGGTTTCGGAGTACTATTTTCTCTCCCCTTTTATCGACATGCTAAATATGCTTAATTTCTTACTTGTCAGGACCATCTTTTTGTTTAATGCTTTTGCTCTTTTTACGAGATTTATTTGTGAAGTACACCTCAATGAATTTAGTTTTTAGATCTTTGCAAAAAATATGCGGTCTCATAATGTAAAATGTGTACACTACCCTCGAAACGTTTCCAGACAATGCCATTTTTCGTTATTTTAAATATATTTAAGCAATGAGCTGATCATACATATACAAGTATTTGATTTTATTTCAAAAACAATAATTTGCAAATTACGATTATATTTGTACTGCAGTATAATAAAATTATCTTTGATATAGTTTACAATCAATACTGCGATGTAAGTTCAATGGTTCAAAGCTTCAAATGTACAAATTTCGCTAATATATCCAGAAGCTTTTTGTGTAGTTTTTTAGTGTAATTAAAGTAATAAAATAATATTGATAATTAAAGTAACTAAATTTGCTGGATTTCTATATCTTTAACAATAAATTAAATATAATAATTTTTGACAGTTTTTATGATGATTGATTCTATACGTAATTTGAAAAAAAGATTTAATTATTTTTATAAAATTATGAAGATGTTGCGTAATCTTTACACATCAAATTATTAGATTCGTACGTTGTCTTGTTAATACGTAAAGCTCTTTAATTCTCCCCCATTGCGTCGTACGGGCTCTGTTTTGAAAGGACAGTGACGCCGTTCTCGGTGACACCGCGACGCGATTTACCTTGATGTACCGCGTCATATCATATCAGGCAGCTTTTCCGTGTTGCATCCTATGCAGCCAGGTGTATCATAAAACTACCTTGAAACAACTCCGACTCGCCGCGCGGATGCTTTTATGGTAGCCGAGCGCGCGATACCAGATACGAGCAATCTCCGTGAGTAACGCGACAGAGGGGGATGGGATGTTGGGAAGCTTCATCGTCACTCAGAACTTTTCGGTATGTTCGCATCTGCAAGGAAGTCGCCCCGCGTTGCATCATCCTGTCCCGGAATCACCTTTGGAAAATCACGACGCTCTTGATGCGAAACGGATAAACCAATGGGTTTGCGAAATGCGAATAATATGGAAAATCGAAAGTGCAGCACTAGATAAAACAAATTTTGTAGGCGCGCTAAAAAGTGTTGACATTGATTAAATTCTTTATCTTTTAAAATTTATATAACTAAAATCGCTTGTGCTATAAAGACATAATTATTAAATTATTAAAACGTCTAAATTGTAGTTCGTTCCACTAATGGAAATAGCCATTCAGAAATAGTTATAGCTTCAATAGATGTAGATAACAGGAGAATGTATGTCGGAATTAATTACAGGAATATTTGATACAGAAGTGAAATGAATATTTGAAATACCAGTTAGGAGACAGATTAATTTATAGAGAGTTACAAATGAATTTGCGACGTTTAATTCGCAACACGGTGAAGAATTCCGCATAACGGCAAGCCCGGAATCTCTTTCATGATACATAGAAGAGGCGCTTTTTTCTCGCCACTTTACGGCATCCGGCGTGGGTCGGAAAGAAGGCCCCCTCGGGCTCTTGGTGTATAATGTCCGCCAACAGTTAGAAGAATAGGCAACGCACTCGTGGCAGGCCGAGTGCTATTGTCCTAAAAGCCGCGTCCGCGCTTCAAACCGCACGCGAGTTCTCTCCCTTCGTTGCGCGTTCTCTCGCAATTTTCTCGCGAGGGGTTGCACTGGTAGAAAGCTGCGAAATCTTAAAACCGAAGGAGCAATCATGACAACATTTGAAGAGTCTCCGTGAAAACTTACATTGAATTTTTAAGAAGCACCCTTCGCTCAGATATATAAAAAAGTCTTATCGAAATGAAATGGTCGCGCCCTTTCATCGTAGAAGTTACGACAGAGCAACGTCGACTGTCTACTTTTCCCTGTCTCTAGAAAATAAACTTCTCTTATTGTAATTTATAACAGTATATATCGAGAAGATGATGGCGTAATTTTAATGCAATTTTGCAGAACCGATTTTTTAATTACATTGGATTTAATTGAGATTCTAACTTTAACTAATTTTGGAAAAGAATGTAATTAAAAATATGATACTAATTTTTTAACTTATCATTATAAGAGTTAATTAGAGAAAATGTACAATTATGTTTTGGATATTAAATTTTTGTTTAATTTTAACTCAGAGCAAAAAAGATAAATTAAATGTGTCTAGATAAAATATAGCGGTATACGTGACAGTGCGAAACAGAATTATGACGGTTTTTACAAACAAATGAGGCACATAGAGGAAAAGCTGCATATTTCAGTTTTGCAGGTAGCAAATAGTTTTACGAATGTGTTCTTTTGACATAATTTTGAGAAGTATATAGGCACTAATTTTCCAACTTCAGTCTCTTATAGCTTTTAAAATAGTTTTGAAAATAGCTATAAAATGATACATTGAACTAAATTTGATACCTGTTTGTATAATCTGGCGCGTAAAGTTATACTATATACTAGTTGGTGGTATTCCATAATCACAATTGTTTTCCCTCTTTAGTTCTTTTGTGAATTGTTAGTTCTATATGTATAATATGTATATCTGAAGAACTTCTACCTGTATAATTAGTATCACGTTATGGCTAACAAACTTGACCAAAAGTATAGTTATGTCACATGAATATCTAAGTTGTTTCAATAAAACGAAGTAATACTTCGTTATCTTCTCCTTTCCTCTAATTAATAGACAAGACAATAACATTGAAATGTAATGAACTTGAAACATTTTATATTAATCACTGACTACATTCATTACTAATGAATAAAAGCACACCATGACTCATTGCCGAAGGGCCTGCTTGCTGCATAAACAACGATGGACATTATTTGCATCGCTTCTTTCCGTCCGCGACCCGTTCAAATCCGGTTATTAAAAGCCACGGCGGACTGCATAATATACGCGACGAAGGTGCGTAATGCGCTAACGATCCGTTAAGTTCGTCGGCTAATTAGATCGGACACTCACCTGGATGCGCCTAACGCGAACGGATGCGAATGGCACCTAATGAGAGCGACTTTCAGACAAAAAAGTGCGCTGAGTTTTTTTCCGATCACCGATCAAATTTATGCGCAACCGCGATTGAATGCGTGATGGTCCTTGCATTTCGAAACGTTTATGCATGTACCCATAAAGCGTGAAGGAAGATCTTTTGATGAAAGATTCAAATCTTTGTTCATATGTAAATCCTTTTTAGATTTTTATATCAAGGCTATGTCATGCTATTTAATTTTAGTCTATATTTGAAATTTTCATTTCTTCTGTTTCTATTTATTCATAATTATTAGATATACACAAAAATTTTTATACAAAGTATTAATTTTTGATGATACTTATTATATAAAAAATAATTATAAAATATTTCATTTTACATTTATATATCTATAAAAAATGATTTATGCTCCAGCACTTCTAAGATTTTAAAAGAAAATTAAATAAATAAATAAATAAAGTTTTTTGGAACTTAATTCCTGCTACACACAAATTTGGAAAAAATTATAATTTTGCTACTTGCAAATTTTTTGAGAGTGGCAAGTAATACATAAATCGCCAGATGAATTTGAATATTAAAGAGCCGAGCTATACGTACTTAATGGCTTATTAATAAATTCAAATGTGAGGAATAGGATATTTTTGACGTATACGTTTATTTCATGGTTATATTAAAATTAAATATTTTCTGATGGCAACGAGCTGACCAACACGTGGCTTTGATATGATTGATTATGTTTGTTTTTGTCGCAACAACGCGTCTCTGTATACGCAAGACCGTTCGTGTTATCATTCGCGCGGTGTCAATTGAGTAGACAGGTAGTGGCTCGTGCCGCTCCATACGATACGTCGCGTTACTGTCGCTTGAAACTCGATCTTGACAAGTGTGAGGACTGCAAGGAGAAAACGCGATTACTTTCTATGAATTATTATGGATACTAACTCGAGTTATTAATTATCTCTCGTGATTCACGATTTGTAAACATATCAAGATGATAGACTTTTGTGAATGTATTTGATGTTACCGATTAATTCGAGGTACACAGAAAACAATAGAAATTATAAATCGTTTATAAATATTATATATATTAAAAATTAATATTGTGGAGCATTAGGATTATTAATCGCAACTCGTGCACAATTTAATAAGAAATCAAGTTTTAATTAACGTATCGATATATCTCATAATTTGCAACTGCAATTTGTCATTACATTCTCGATGATGATTCGCAACCTGCTCTGTTAATAGCTCACAATAATCTGTCCTTTAACTTCCTTTGTCCCTATTGAAGTGTTAGTACATATCACATAAGAATTCTCTTGAGTTGCGTTCCGTAAACCGCATGATACATTATTTTATCCTTGTTTTGCATCAAATGTTAAACAAAGATAAAATGATAAATTATATGTGTCGTTTCTGAATTCGATTCTTAGATTATTGATTAAATCGGAAAAAATCCAAACTTTACAAGATAAATGTCGATCATCGTTGAAGAAATAATTATCGCTCATAAATATCATGACACAGTAATTTACTTTTCTTTTTTACTTTGACATTTATCGTGTATATATCGCGTGAAATATTGATATATACAATAAATAGCTGTCAGTCTCGATAGGCTTACAATTGTTGATCGTGGGAACGTCATGTGGTTAAAATATATAGTCGTTATGATGATTAGTACGCAAACATAATTAACTGTACATTTGTGAGTGAACGTATCAAAGAAAAAAAGCCTGCGAAACAAGCTTTGAGCAATCATAGAATGTGAATAATTTATCTATAATTTTATACATTTTGATAAGGATTTTATATATTGTAATTAGCGTTCCGGGAAGAACAATGATATGTTCTCAGCCAGCACATAATATTCTTGCACTGCTCTATAAATCTTCCTCTGCGCGAATGATTTTAAATAAATATTTTAATATTATTATAAAGAATATAAATCTTCTCTGTAATTCAACTTCGAATATTCTTAATTGGATAATATTGTATACGTTTTATGAAATATTTACCGAATGTGACTTTTCGAATATTCGAAAGCCTTGTATACTGAAATATTCAAAAAATATTGATATATTGATTACTGAATGACGTGATATCGAGACACGAACAAACGCGAACGGCAAATGGGCACTGGATGGGCATTCACGAATCACGAGAGATTCGGATTGCTTAATCAAGTAACAAAAGGTATTAAAAATTTGATATAATTGTCAAAGTAATAATAATAAAGAAACAACACATATAATTTGTGTATAAGTATGTTTATAAGTAAATAAATATATAGGTTATGTTGCATAATTTGTTTACAAGTATTTTTTTCGATAACAATGCCAAAGGTAAAACGCAAGATGAACAGTTATTTCTATCGAACTGTAAGAAAGGAAGTAAATTCTGTATTACAACGTTTAAGTAATGATAATACTGATGCTTCTGGTTCAGCTTCAAACAATGGAACATATTAATATTGATAATGCACATATATCTAATTAATATTCCTTGTAATATTCAAAATATGCATATTCTATATATGCTATGAGAATAATCTTGAGGAATGTTATTAGAATATTTAGAATAGTGTATTTTTGAAAACATAAGAATGTTCTTAGAATATCTATCTTCTTAAAAGAAGCTTCTACGAATATTCAAATCTTCCTAGTGGAGAATCAGAAAATATTCCACGAACAAATATGTGCTGGCTGAGTTGTTGAATTTTATACATTGATAAGAATCCGAAGCGAGGATCGAAACGTATGATAACGAAATTTGTCGAATAAATTCATTTACACACGAATTACCAGTGTTTGGCTCGGAAAGGCATCTTTATATCCATAAATCTATAATTTTAATTGTCATTGATAGAATTAATCGACTATAATTATTTTACGTGTGTGTTACAATTATTTTTTATAATGACCGATGTTGAATGTTGTTGAAACTCTAATGTCTTCGTGTTTTGTAGACCACAACAAGTAGCTGTATTTAAACTCCTGTTACTGTGCATCATTACTTTCCAAACACCCAGCTGGTATATACACATATATATGTATATATATGTCGGTGGATATATATCTACTAAAGAATTAAAATGATTATAGATGAATATATTTCATAAATATACATCTTCATGTACTGATCGTCTTAAATTTCTTTCGAAATGGAACAAATTAATATTAATATTTAACTAGGGAATGTATACTCGCGTATAGACAGTTTATTGATTTATTGTACCTGTACATGTAAGATGCATTATTTATTGGTACAATTAAACGTCTTATAGCTCGAATTAATTAATTTAAATAATTAAATTTGGATTAAAATGCTAATTGCGAAGCATTTATTTGAAATTTATAAGATAATTTTACAAGTGTAAATATCTAATAAATGGCAGAAAATGAATTTTTTTTTTAAAGTTAATATTGTCAGTGATAACCGTTTCAGAACAGAATTGTGATCAATCGAATCGACAGTATTATCTTGCTACTTTGTTGTTATTTTCGGTATAGGTGTGAGTCATTATCGTATAGCCAAGTATGTTAATCTGCGGATGATGGTGATTAGATATTCGATGAGACGGCAATTAGTTCACACGGTATCATAACCAGTGATATATAATTCTTTTTTAAAGCTGATCGATAAATCTCTCTGAAATGTCAATATATACTTATATCTGGCTTCGTTTAATGTGTACCGATCAGCAGCATTGCACAAACCGTAATAGAAGTTATTCAGGTTGGAATTTATTTATCACGGTGGGACGAATGTTTGTAGAGCCGACATTATATATATATCCTTTCCGCGGCGGTTTTCACAGAGAGGGATACCCGCTTACTTTCTAAATTTTTCCGATGATACAGGTGAGCGAAG
This sequence comes from Trachymyrmex cornetzi, assembly GCF_001594075.2. NCBI lineage: Eukaryota > Metazoa > Arthropoda > Insecta > Hymenoptera > Formicidae > Trachymyrmex > Trachymyrmex cornetzi. The sequence continues at coordinate 1,017,631 of NW_017298173.1, forward strand.
TGTCTACATGTCCCACGTGCGCGGCGGCATACGCGTTTGATATCGGAATATAGAACTTATGAGGAGAAATTAATCGAGTTCTAGTACATATTTCATGTTTTGCGTTATATTTGATTTCATTTCAAATTGAATTCTATCTGTTCAATAAATTTTATTAATTTTACTGCTTGGTAATTAATTTAACATATTAATTTTTGCTCGAATCTATAATGTTATTGTGGGAATGAATACATATACTCTTCTCTAATATGTTTTCTATTATTCTTTAATATGCTTTAATATAATATTTTGTTATATTGTAGCAAAATACTTTATAATTTTCTTTTTAAATCATAATTTCGTTAAATGATAATAGTAATAATAATAATAATTTATTTTAATTTTTTTGGTATTTTTTTTAATAATTTTTTCTTTAAATATTTCACTTAGAGAAAAAGTTTCTATTTCTATACTTTTCGAGTATTTATAGGCTTGACACATACCTATATAAAAACTGCCCGACGAAAAAATATAGGATATAAAATCCTTTTACATTAAGGCTTCAATTAATCTCAATTAATGCGCATATACGTGTGCACGTGTGCGATTGCGTAGAACGCTATCTTTTCGTAGCACTTTCGTCGTGCAGGCATGCACACGATCGCGCGCGCGCGCGCGCGCCGATCATTATTTCGTTTTTTAATTAGTCGGAACGAAGAAAGCTCGCGCGCTTAACATTCGAATGAACTACTTCTGTGCACCGGCCGATAATTAAGATTGATGGCGAATACGAATGCGTAATTGCGCCGGACGCGGCGCTTTTTTTCGCGCGGTGCGCGCGTACTTCATCAATCACCAGGCATTTTTTGAGCTCTGGGCCGCGCCGCGCTACGCCGCGCTACGCCGCGTCGTTGCAGCACATTCCGTGCACGCCTCGCTCGTCCTGCTTCGCTATATCGAGGCAAAGTAATTGGCAGAGAAGTGTCGATGCCGCCTGCCGTCGAAAAAAATATCGGTCTCCTTCATCAATGGTGTCGCCATTGGTTTAGAGAAATTGCGGTTTTTAATGAAACCTCCTAGGATTTTTCAGTTTAAATGTACCTGTTGCGCTTTAAATCAAGATTCACGAAATGTCATAAATTAGGTATAGCTTATAAGGAATGGCTTATTGCTCTCGATAACTATCGGCGTTAGGAGTTAATATTTCTTTTAATAGTACATTAACCTATTGATATAATAATAATTTGATGAATAAGGCTAGTTTTAATGTAAATTCTATGGCAATGTTTCTTCAGAATATGAACGATTTACGAGTTTATTATAGAAGAAATTGTAATATGCAGTAATTATTTTTGAATTCTAAGTACAAGACAAAGGTGTTGAAGCATCTGAGTAGTCGAAGCGAGATCACGATATTGCGATAGCATTGTAGCATTCTTGGGTGCATTCGCCATGGCAAGGAAGAAGTGGAGTCGCCAGATGCGAAGTTATTGTGCATATGCGAGGGCGTGCAACCAAGCCGCCGCTCATTGTGTGCGCGCAACATGCGTCCGATGCAAATGGGACTTCTTTCTCCAGGTAGGATCGCAGGTGCGCGATGGAACGCCTCGCGAATTTGCGCCGTTGTAATGACCGCGTTAACGATTGCGTTCCTTGGTTGATGATGATCATTCGTAAACTCGCTTTCCCTGGCTCTCTTTCGTAATTCGTGACAATTTTCGAAGTCTGACGGATAAATATTTTTATGAGGAGAATAGGCTCTAACGAGAGATTGAACTTTATCTCACTGAAAGTGTTTAAAAGGATATTATTATGCTGACATATTTTGTATAGGTTATTTTTGCACGGAAAGGACAGTTTTGCTAAAGTATCTAAAAGTTTAATACAGATTTAAAAATAATTATGTTTGACTTATCGATACAATCGATAAGTCCCACGTCGAAAAATTTTTTAAGAGTTCCAGGAGTTCCGATTATCGTTTTCGGCAGTTTTCGACGAGTTCTATCGAAAAGTATCAGGTGACAAAGCGATTCAGCCAACGGTATTCAAGATATGCGAAATTAAAGAAGTGATCAAAAATGTTTTTTTTTGTTTTTTAATTTTCTTATTTGTCAAAATTGTTTTTTATGTGTCAGGAACTCTAGGTATTCACTAAATGAAGCTATTGAGCCGCTCAGAACTATTCGATCTCGAATTTCGCTGAGAAGTTAGCACCCCATTTTTTAAAAATTATTTAAAAATAGTTATTAAGCGGAACTCTTGTTATAAATTATAGAGAACTCTTTGTCTGGACAAAAGGAAACGGGAACTCTAATCAGAACTATGGAATTTCAATATTGGGGTGCTAACTTAACATACGCGGAATCTATACATTGATTGCTCTTACATAAAAGCACATATAGCTTTCCACTAAAATTTCAAACAATGGAAAAAAGCCTCTGAGAGAGTTTAATGGAAATCAGCAGCGGTATTGTTTGCAGACGCGCGACGTCGTGGGAGAACTCATAAACGCCAGCACGCACGTCGAAGATAAACATTACCTACCGGCGATGCCGGGCCGGAAATTGTGCCGGGAAAAATATGCAATAAATTCGTTTTGCCCGCGGTAGCAAATCACGCAGGCGGTAGCCAATCACGAACGGTTAAGCGCCGCGGCCGGCGGCGGGGCGTTATATTTTGTGTTGCCGACGAAAATAAATCGTACCGTGAGTTTACAATGTAGTACATCATAATGTGCCGTGGCATCGTTGCACGCCCGATAGACGGGTGAATTTTACATGAACCTTCTGGAATGGAAGAAAATTTGTAGCATTTTTCGAATAAGAATTTTTAGATGATAAATATCTATTGCCAATCAATAAATATTAGAAAATATAAATTATAACATTATGATATTGCAGCAGGTAGATTTTAACACTTGTACTAATTATCAAACGTACTATATTTTATTTAAAATTATCCTTAGAAATATCTATTAATATAAATATATCTAGATATTGAAATTAATAAATACAAATTTATAATTACATGTTTCAAAAAGAAAGTAAATAAGTATAACAATAAAAATTGTGAATCGAACGTTTTTATACGGATAATATTGAAATCAGTAAAATTGCAAATTTAAACAGTAAACAATAAAGTCGATTATTTGAACAGCTTTATTAAATTATGATTTGATCTATTTTGTAAGTGGGATAGAATGAAACTATCGAAACCATCGAATTTGACAGCGTTCATTTTGCAGACGATACGGAGCGATAGAGAGCTTTGGTTTTGGCAGTTTTACGGACAAATCGAAACGATTTAATCGCGAGATAAATATTGCTCGTTCGTCAAACACGCTCGTTGTTATAACTCACTGCGCCTGCAACGAGTCCGAAATTAATGTCAGGCTCATTGAGCAACTTAATACCTTCAAATCAGGCCGGCGTTGACGTTTATTCGTCGGCGAATGTTCGCGGTGGCCACCTACCGCTCGTGTTTATTCGCTGGTTAATAAAATGACACTCGTAGTCCGGCGAGCCATGAAGAATCTGTTCAAACAAATACGTGCAAAGCGAGAGGTTAATTCCACCTCTTTCGAAAAATTTAACATGCGATGTGCGTATATAAACTGTTAACATATACAAATAGTCCGATATAGTAGCATATATACGTTCTTTTATTACTAAATGTTAGGGCTGGCCATGTATTTGAAACACTTTTATTTAAAACACAGTTTTTACAATATAAATGTATTTTGTATTTTGTATTTCAGCGAAGCTGAACATGAAAGTATTACGTATTTAAAATCGAAAGATTGAAAATTTTATGCGTTTTTATATCTTATGTATTTTATATCTTATTTCTTATTTGTGTTTATGTATTTTATAATTTAAATAATAAGATTGGGTGTCGATCTTAGTATTTGAAATATAAAATAGAAAATATTTTTATGTGTGTTTGTGTGTGCTCCGCTGAAGTACAAATTATAAAATACAATTGTCTTACAAATGCTGTTTTTTAAATAAAAATATTTTAAATACATGCCTAGCCTTGAATGTTACGTGGACTTAAAGTTTTATATGTGGTGTAGAAAAATACTAACAGCGACTAAAAATAAAGTAAAAGAAAGAAGAATTTTTAAAGGATGGGAAACATAACTGGTAGTGATTTTGTAAAGATGTGATTAAGGATTTTATTTTCTCTATTTTAATGTATATCAATTTTTCCCTAAGTGTAGCGTCATTATGATAATTTTCGATTTCCATGAAGAAAAATACATAAGAAAATGAAGAAAACGATCTCCGAACGAGTCGCAAAAAAATGACAGTTGTATTCTTTAAATTGCACGCAGTTCATTATTATTATCATCATTATTATTTTAACGTGAATACAAACTTACGGGTTAATTCTAAGCAGAATCGTAAGGCTCGTAACTTGTTCTCGTAAAACTTGTAAGAATTTATGACTGATATTAATTCTAATGCGTATATACCATAAGACATACGATCATTCCTAAATATCTACGATTTCTCGTAAATCTTACGACTAGCAAGAAGCTGTCTGTAAAGATATTGCATAAAGTTATAAGCACTTCTAATTTCTTACAAGTTTTACGAGAACATTTAATAAGCTTTACAATATTGCTCGGAATTGACTCGTTAATTCTCAGAAAGAATTTGGATATCAATTTATAATTGATATATAATGATATAAATTGTAGCAATCAAATAAAACATTTATTTTACATAAAATTCCAAATTAACAATTGTATAATAGAAAAAAATTTATTTCTAAATGAAAAATTAATCAGTGCAGCATGCAACGCACTGAGAGAAAGTATTTTGTTAATTTAGCAAGCCACCAGTACCTTTAACCGGTGATCGGTAAATATGTAACAACAAATTATGTTGTTGTGATTGCTGCTAGTCTGCTATACCAACCAATTATTAGTAACAGAAACAAAATATATAGAATCTAACCTATCTTTTGGATAGACTTTAGCTCGTTTACATAGAATTCGTAGATGATCGTGGAGTCTTAAGTAGAGCCTCTTATTTGCTAGCGATACTATTGATTATTTGTTACATTGACGAATTAATTTGCAATCGTAACAAATCGACTGTTTTTTTAACAAATATCACATTTGCTTTCCCTTGATTTGTTCCTATAACAAAATCTTTTCTCTCAGTGCGAGGGAATTAATATTTCACTTACTCCTTTCGATTCACCCCAAATTCCGCGTAATCTCACTGGTCCGAGCTTTAGTATGTAAATCCATCGGTGCAACAATTGGTTCGTTTGAGAGTTATTATCGATCGGTATATTTCGGTACGGTAAATCAATTACAATCATGACAATAGTGCTTATTTATTAATGGTGGAAATAAATTGATTCAATATCACATAGTGACGAGAAACTGCTACTTTTGAGATGAGGGATAAAAAATGGATTTCTTGCATTAGCAGGATTAATTGTAGCAAAAAGAAATGTAAAATTATCATTATTATAATATTTATTCAACTGACATTTCAAACAGGAAAATCTAAGAAATGTATGAGAAATGTAAGACAAACGGTATTTTGAAAATTTAATTTTACTCATCTCTGTGAAGTTAGATGTGATTACAGATTCTTCAGTACAAAAAGAATTGATATTCTTTTCGAAACGAAAAACGCGATAAGTGATAAGATTCTCACACCATCGTATGTTTACATCATCGATTATATCAATATTTATACATATTTTTATCCACCACACGATTCAATTAATCTAAATAAGATATGAACGCATTGTTAATAATTTTTCTTTTATTAAGAAACTAACAAAAACGAAAAAGATGATTTGAAACCATTTCAAAGATCTTATTGTTAGTCGTGCAGTCGATTTCCGAAATTCGCGGACGTTGAAGTTACGATCGAGCATTGAGATCAAGGAAGTCGAAGGGAATAGAAGACATTGAAAGAGGGAAAATAAATAAATTTAAAGACACGACAGTCTCTGTGGGAGATACCGACAGCCATCCCCGCGGGCGGAAAGTGCAAGGTGGCGGGCAAGTTGCTATCAAAGCAAAAGGCGATGACGGCAGTTCTCACACCGTAGACTTGGCGACTTCCTTCGTCGCGACTGTATTCCGAGCTTTGTTTCCTCTCGTTTTTCTCGTGTATTCGCTCGGGCGCAGGAGACGTACGCATTTTCACCACTTCGCGATACCTTTTCGTCGATTTTCCTGCGTGCGAAATGTACGAAAATGTAGCCGATGCGCCACCGAGATGCATCGACAAGTAGGCGTCGCGTTGCGGGAATTGTGAGAGAAGCGAATATTATGCTTGCGAGAGAAGTATATGCAGAGGAGAGAAGAATAGAAGCCATCGAGCGGAATTTTCGAAAATTCTAGCAAGAAAAGATTTTCGCGATCGCGCTTCTTTTGACGATCGTATAGAATGATCTGGGAGTACCACCATTATTTTTACCAGAGAATTTTTTGATTAATCAGACGATCAGATAAAATATTTCTTAATCTTTAGGGAACAATATTTTTTAAATCTTATTTTAAATAAGATTTGTTATTATTCATTATTTTATTATGTTTCTTGCTTCAAAATATGACATTGTTTCAGCGCCACTATAGTAGCATTCCCGTTTTGTAAAATTTAATCTTAATAATCTTAGTCCAAATATATGTATATTTTATGTATAATTCTCCGTCGTATATTATATTTATAGAATTTTTTAATTTACAGCAATATACGCGTAAGAAGTAAGACTATCAATTTGTGTACAAGATTATAAGAGTGTTAAATTAAGTAATTTAATCAAAAGTAAGTTAAAACGTAAAAAATATTGTACATATATGTAACTGTGATATATAATACATATAGCTGGAAAAATAGGAATATGACACATTGTACAAATGTTATAGCGTTAAAAGCGATATCGTAAGATTGTAAAAGGCAAGCTCTTGCACAGAACGAGATTTTTAGAATTTCTCCGTTGATCGGAAGAAATTTCTATTTCACACTTCGTGGTAGAAAGATAAATACATCAGGGTAGTACATTTTTGGTGTATTTTTTGGCGTGACATTATCTTCGTTGCGCCCCCAGTATTCGATTCAAGTTCTTTTTCTATGTCTTTTTTTCATTTTTCATCGGCGACTGTCGTTGGCGAGGAGTCGATTTCTGGCACAGCGATCTCGACAAAGAATCATGCCAAGCTACAGCCTCTAAGGAATCGATTGTTAGCTTTCGCCTTTTTCTTCTGCATCTTTTATTGTTTCATTTCTCTTTTTGTTTTTTTATATATCTTACATGTACTTTGATAAACATTAATCTGTATAATTTATTACCATTTTATTAAAATAATAGCGCTTTTATAGTATCTCTGTTTTTGTAAAACATGTCTGGTTAATCATTATGTTAGAATATTAATGCCAGATATTATATTATTTTTAAAGAATTAAAAGCTAATATAAATTTTAACAAAAAATCATAATGTTTTATAATATTTAAAAAAAGTAACTAGTTATTTATTGGAAGAAATAAATATACAAAAGTGCAATAATTTACATCAACGCATTGGCTAATACATTATAAATATATATATACATATCTATAACTTTTGAACTAAAGGTGAGCAAACGAAAATTCCGACGGAGCACTATTTTCAATACTTATGTAATAGTACATTGAGACTGATAATAAATATAACCAAATATCATCTCGGATCTTAACTCGTAACTTAGTGATTTAGAGTAACGTACGAAATATGTGGAGAGATATCACGAATTTCTAATTAATATATGCAGAATAGAATAGAGTTACACGACTAATGAATATACCGCGAGCACCGCGACAGAGGGTTCGTGACGTTTATCTATTCACCTCGAAATATCCATCAGCTAGTCTGTTGGTATTAATTAACTGTCAGTTAGTCCTGAACAGCTGCCGAAGAATTGAAAGATAGCATAGCGTATAATATATGTTGATGATTGATAGCATAGAGAATGTACACATTTAAGACTGCAAAAATGATTAATAATCCAATCATTAAAGCTATTAATGAAATTACTAGCAATCCATACTTATTAATATCTTTTTATTTTCTTTTAAGTTTAATTTAAGTAACGATGAAATTATGTGAAACCATTTCATCAGTTTTCTTGTAATATAACAAGAAAAAAATACAACTGTAAGAAATATACTTTTTGATAGTAACGTACTTTTAGTAAAATAATTTTTTTGTTAATTCATTTGTAAATTATTGTAGTTTTATTTTTTCTTTAACATTGCAATTATTTAATTAATATGAAAACGTGATTACATAATAATTTCAATTAATTTTTCCAAAGTATAGTGTAAGATAACTTTGTTTAAATTTTCTTTGCTTACGTGTGATTATCGATTTACGACGATGTCGGTTTTATTCGCGATGGATTGCTAAGCGTCTTGAGGAAAATAATACATATCACGATCGCACATTAATCGCCACAACGCGTTACATATGAATCTTTCCGTTCGAACGCGGTAGGGGTGAGAGGTGATTTAATAAGGCCATATTTCGCATTGATTTATAAATACACCCCGCGAGATTCCATGCAAACTCGTGCTGAAGCTAATTGCTCCACAATACTGAAATAAATGTTATATGTTTAGTTATATATATATATATATA
>NW_017298173.1:1026748-1035993 GCF_001594075.2 Trachymyrmex cornetzi
TATATATATATATATATATATATATATATAAGATATTCAAATTTGCATGGAGCGACAAAAAGCAGAATTAGGATTTCAAAATTAGGAAGTGAATCTGTCTAGCTATGTACATAAGAGTTATCTCGACTTTCGAAATGCAAAGGACTTGCGTTCTTCGTTTCCTCAGCTGTAAATAACCATCAGGGCCGTTCATGACACGTAAAAAATCCGACGGTCCGATTTCCTCGGCGTAGTTTGGCGCCGCGGCGCGCCGCGCGCGCTCGTGTTCCCCAGATTTATCGATTACAAATTGCACGGCTATCAATCGCCTAATGATACTCTCATGAACGCGCGCGCGCCGGCTGCTCGCGAGATGTATTTATGAATCGATGCGAAATATAGCCTTATTAAATCACCTCTCGCCCCCGCCGAGGCCAGGAAGATTCATACGTAACGCGTCGCGTTTACCGACGATTAATGCGGTTATCTGCGATGAGAGCGTTATTTCCCAACGGTCGTGAGCGAAATGTTTCGCCATTGCCGCGCCATTATAAGACCACGGATCTATCGCGATTATAATATCGATATGCTATCAAGTGAAACAGGACCCATTTACTCCTTGACGTGTTTAGACACGCATTCACGTTGATGCCGTTATAATATTAAATCTTGCATCGTTCAGTGAATGATAATCGTTATTTTTCTTCCGGTATATCACTCGCGCGAAACGAAGCAAACTTGACATCGCCTGAATAATAACGCATGCAAATTTCGCGAGAGCCGAGTGTGTGTGTTCGTTCTCCCTTAAACAAAGGCGACTTCACGTTAATATCGGACGCACGGTGACGACGTTTATGCAGCGTTGTCGACTTCGAGAGGCGGACGACATGCAAAAGTTATGCAACCGCGGTAACGCAACGCGCTATACCACCGGCTTGATTTAACGATGAATACTTTATTACGAAGGACATAGCCGTGTGTGTGCGTAGCAAAGACAATTTATCGACGGCGAAGGGACCGGATGAAAAGCACACACGACGTTCTTCCGTACGTCGTCGCAGGTACGTTACGCGTTCTCGCCAGTCGCTTTTATATCACGCATTCGAGAAACTCGGAAGCGACCAAGTCGACTCGAAACGACAATTGAAAGTCCGATTCACGAATTTATTCAGCGGCAAACGCGGTTACCGCGGAAGACATCGCGTGTTTGCTTTTCTTGTGCGCGCATAATGCACTAGTCGTGGATTGATGCGCGGCTCCTCTGCGACGCGACGCCGCGATTTGCATTACGTCGAGAGAACCTGCGGGCTATGAGTCTTCTCCTATGATCGAAAGCCACGTGAAAGTACATATGTATGGTAAAATTAACCCGGTACTTTTTTTGAATTAATTAATCGTACACAGTAAAAAACATTTTGTGCTTGTGTTACAGCTAGTTCTTGTAAAAATTTTTATTTAAATTTTTAACATAGTAGTATGTTAATTTAGCTTAATGTGGTTGTATTATTTGGACACTTAAATTGGTACTTAATATTTCTTAGTATTAAAATAATATAGTTTATGAATAAATGAACAAATAAAAGTAATGTATTTTAAAACTTAAATTCTAAAAATTACTAGTAATCAAATACGTACTAACTTAATAAATTATAAATGTTTTTGAAAATTTACTCAAAAAAATGTTTCCACAATTTTCTTACAAATTGTGTCAATGTTAAATTTTTTGTGTTCATTTTTTTACGTAATATTTGTGTTACTTTCTAACATATTCATTGTTAAAATATACATATTTTAAATAAAAAAGCATATTTTCTATAAATTGTTTGAAATTGAACAAATTAAAATGTTACAATTAAATTTTATATCTTTCGATACAAGATTTCATAGCAAGATTAATACCTTCCATAGAAGACCTTCCAGCAACTTAATTCTTATGTTAATTTCTGTTAAAGTCAGCAAACCGTTCACACTTGCCGATGCATCAGCGCTTGCGATTCGTCGCGTTCCTTGCACTTGCCTCCCTCGCGGCTCAATTATGCCCGCATGCCGGACAATATGTAAGTTCGTTTATCTTTATGGGTAATCGCGTGCAATAAAGTGCGCGGAGGCACGACGTTATATGGTAATTATGAGGCGGAACGTCTATGAAATGCTAGCGCTATAAAGTGATCGCACCAGCCATATTGCGCTCCGTGAAAGCATGAGTGATACCTTGGTATAATAGATATCGACGTACTGAATATATTCCCGGAAATATCTCGCTCAATTACTCGCTCGGTTTTATCGTTTGGGATACGCCGAGCGACCATTGATACTGTTTGCCTGAATTTCGTATGCAGAGAATATTCATGAGAACAATAATTAATTTGCTTCGCCAACGAGAATATGCATTGCATATATGCAACAATGTTAGTGTAGATAGAAAGATAGAAAAATAAAGTTTTAAGATATAATTTATTTTTATTTATTTTTAGGAAATATTTATTTATTTTTGAAGCACTTTGCTTTAGTTGTGACTTTTTTTTTATTGAAAATAAATTTAAGAATATATTATATGTACATATACATGTAATATTGAATTTAAATTGTAAAACAAATAATTGAGCGAGATATTTCCGGGAATATATTATTTACAATTATAGTCGATATCTATTACACAAAAGGATCAATCGTGCTATTATGTATTGCGCAATCACTATTAATTTTAGATATTTATTTGTATAATGGATGTTTAAATGGTTCTTTGGAAAATGTTTGTTTTAAAAAGTTATATTTTGATATTTGTCTTTTACATCACGCATGAAATACATATCTTTTTAAATCGAAGTATTGCTAATGTGTGTGTGTGTGTGTGTGTGGTGTGTGTGTGTGGGAATTAATACAAAATTTACCAACGAATTTGAACCGACCAAAATGTATCAGTGTCTCAGTACGACAATAATCAATGTCATTCTCTAACTATTCCAAACTACAAGCCCTTTCTGTGCTGAAATTGCGAAATTAGCACGCGGCCCGCGGTAGATATTCATTACATTAATAATATCGCGTGTGATTGCATTGTCGTAAATTATTATTAACTATTCGCGATCGGCCGGCCTGGTGATAAACATTTCCATATGTCCGCCCGGAATAACGTATCGCTCTATTACTAGCGACCGGTATATTTGTAGTCGCGGCGCAATTATTGCCCGCGATAAATTGCTCGCTCGCGCAATAATAGCGACGTAAGGAGTGCGTGCTGCTGCGTTTTGATACGCCGACACGCGGATTACGAGGCTTAATTGCGAGCGTAATTGCTGGCGCTGGCCATTGCAGTTCTCGTCCCGATTTTTCGCACGTCGCTATTCGCGCTTATTAAGACTGCTAAAAATAAAATTTAAATAGACAAAAGGAACTAATATTTGTAAGAAATATACGAGCGTATAAAATACTTGCGTTAATTTTTACATCAGCCAAGAATTTTATTATCATCGAAAAACATTTTGGTCACAGAAATTTGCACTTTAAATTAATTATTGTATAGATAATTTTTATTGTCATTCATACGATCAATGCCTTATGATTAAAATACCTGAGCATTAAGTTTCAGTATATGTTTTGGAAATTAATAGTAAATATTCACTTGTATGCTATAGAATTTTTATGAGTTATGCTTGTGGAGCAATTTTCTCGGATAAGACTTTAATAAATAGATCGGAATTTCGGGAATTTGATCTAAAGTTCCGCGTCTAATTCCATCAACTTCTGAGCTGCATTCCGTTAATTCATCGTAACTATATCTTTTGCATGTAGAACAGCTTTCTCGTACACATCCGATGTAATTGTACTCGATACTATATAAATCTATTATATGAAAAAGTATCGTTTGTGATTATGTTATGTACATTATTTAATACAATACAACATCCAATTCTAAATATCTTACTCTGACATGAACTTTTTTTTTTCTCGATTTAGATCTTTAATAATTACATATTTTTCACATGAAATTTTTTGATAGGTTTAACAGTTTGCTTATTTTTGTTAAATTGTGAATGATAAAAAAGCATAAAGTTGCGTTGAAGGATTTACATTAACGATTTAGGGCTGACTCTGCGATATCACAGCAGATCCATGGCATCTTTATGCGATTTGCAGTGCTCGTCGCCAGGCTTTGTTATGTATTTATGTGCATATTCGCCTATTTGTCGAGAAATTCCAGCACTGTGTCGGCTCTAGGGTGCTCACGATTCGCTCTGGGTCTCTCTGTTACATGCACGATCGCGGCCTCCCGAAGACTTATTTTTGTTCCCTTCGTATATATATAACATATGCGTGTGTGCACATATGTGTAACACTGGTACGCGTGTGTTCACTCACATGATTCTCATATACGTACAAAACTCCCTATATGATGCTCTATCAGTCTTGGACACGTTTAAGACGATTACATTTTCTTGCATTTGCAAAGATTATGTCAGCCTTAAGGACGTATTTGATTCTTTTCTCGAAAAACGTTTCGAAAAGTAGCAATAGCAAAAAATAGCACGTTTTAATAACTGCAATCTTATATGCGTTTCAAATTGATGTATATGTACATACATATATATTAAAATGTATATCAAAGTATTTAATAATAAAATATTTATTAATACTCTATAGAACCGCCGATGGATGATTCCGTAAAAACTGCTAAAGGAACTTATTTGTTAATTTTTTATCCTTATTGTTTTTCATTAGTAAAGAGTTATTTTGATATTGTTTGTATATATCATTAGAATTATTTCTATTATATTCACATATTTTCAATATTTTGTATTTTGTATATATGGTATACAGCTAGTAATACAACATAACTAGTAAAAAGAAAAAAAATTGAAATAATTAGCAGAGCCATAATAGCATCCTTAATGGTCCTAATGTTAAAACCTTATAAAATTTAATCGTAAATTAATGAACTTAATAATTGAACATAAAAATTACAATCGGTTAATTAGTCGCGTTATATCATTTTCTGATATGCTCGAAAGATTAACAGATATATATATATATATATATATGTGTGTGTGTGATATTTAATAGAGAAATGTAAAATATTACAGAAAATGAGGTCTGTATTTCAGTTCCGGGAATTATTTATTGAAACCACTGCTAAATGATCTAGAGATTCGTAAGCAATGCCACAATGTTCATTCGCGCAATTGCATGCCGTGCTTTTGTTTGCGGATACGCGAATCGATCTCCAGTCGGATCGCCGTATGCGGTTTAAGCCTTGACCAAGATCGACGGGAATGCCGTGGATTCGGCGCGGTATGACGATCACGTCCGTAATTAATTGTGCGCATAGTCGCGGCCGCACGTTTGCGATCCGTGCGCATTTGAGCGCAGTGTGCGAAAAATTTGTTTCGAGAACGATTTGCATACGCACCGCGTCGACGATTTTAATGAACTTTGTATCTCGTACATATGATATATTTATATACATACGAAAAGTGTAACGGAAAAATCCGAAAACTTTTCGAAAGAATCGCTTTTTCCGTTAAAGAAATGTTTCTTTCTCTTTTTTTTTCCAGAGAAACATTAGCACAGTGTCACGTTTAAAAAGATTTATAAAAGATATTGTATTAGACATTATTATGAAAAATATTGAAGTCTGAAACATTTGTCTGTAAATACATTTAGATGGAAATTTTTGTTAGTAATTTACGAGTAATATAATAAAAATGCTTGATCGCACGAATTAATCGTTAGGGCGCAGGAGCGAGCCGAGATATCGAAGCATTTATAAAGCTAGTAACGCCCGATAAATCCTCATCCTTTCATTACTATAAATTCCCGGATGTCGCGGATTTTTGCATCAATCGGGTCTTCCTCGACTGGTCGGTCGGTTAAGCAGGCTGAAGTAATAAATTATATAGGAATATAAAAAATTTAGACTGCTGTATATATATATATATATATATATAATCATAATTAGCGTTCTAATAGACGGATGCTTTTATTTACGTTTCGCTTTTAACGTATCTTCCTCTTCGTATAAACTAATATTATCTATATCGTACGAGATTTTCTTTCGTAATAAATTTATCTTTCAATTTATCGTCTTTTAGGTACATGCGATTAGCGAATGTATTATTATAAAGAATATAAAGGAAGTGTATCAAAAGTATGTTTTGATTATGCATCATGCGTTTATCTCTATAATGCATTTTGGGAGAGAATTAAGAGGATAGAGGAGGAGCAGATTTATTTTTAAAATCTTACTGTTTTGCTTTATACAGTTTATTATAATTCATTGTACTTCTTGCCCCGAAATACGAGTGTTTAGTGCCACTATAGTAGCTTCCTATTCTGTAAAAAGGTTAAGAGAAGTTTAATTTGTTTGTTTATTTTTTGTGAGGTATGTATTAGAATATTTGAAAAATTAATTTTCGTAAATTTTCTTTCTAGATGCATGTGGGACAAAATTGCTTTAAAAATATAATTTCTATTTACAATAATAGAATTAATAATGACACTTCTAATAATAGTATTTATTGTATAAAAATAAATACATTAATTTTCCTATTTATTATTTTTTATTATATCGTAGATATAAATTATTTATTCGTAAAATCTTCCAACAATTTTGATGTTATTTTATATAAAGTCATTGTTTATGGATTGAATGTTTTATTTTGTTAGGACATGCTACACAGAAATCAATAAAGTCCTTTAGAATTCCGTTCGCACTATTTGCACGGTGACGATGGAGGACGTAGGAAGAAGAAAAAGGAGTAGACAAACCGTCGTGCTGGTCGACTCTTTTACTCATCGTGTGCGCGCGTAAGAACCGTAGACTGTTCCTGAGGTCCCGCGAGGGCCCCGGGGTCATGGCCTTGCCCGTGGCTCATCGTGAGGACCTCAGCGGGATGCCTGTGCTTTCCTCCGTATTAATAACGCGGCCGGGCCACCGCCGGCTATACATTAAGGAAAATAATCATCGTAATCGTGCGTAATACGTTCGCCGCCAGGCGATCTCGCGTGCATTTATCCCGGTAAGAGAGACAAGCTTTCGACGCGAAAAAGGACACCAATGCGTTATTGAAACATTAACCCTTTCGGTGCCAGCATCACCAATTATGGACAGAGAGTCTTTCTTTACTCGTATATGTAATATGCTAGTGTGCATGTAATTTCAGAGTTGGTCAATATCGTCTCGGATTATGGACTTGTTCTGAATTATTGTTTAAGTCACACATTTATCATTATCTGCAATCTTTAAATAAAATAGAGGAAAAAGCATGTATTATGAAATAAATTAGTTTTCGAGAAATTATTTGGGGGGAAAAGAAAGTTATTTTTGTATTTATTGTTTCTATTTAATTTCTATTTTTATATTTTGTACAGTTCTGTTTTTATACAGTTAGAACGTTTCATTTTCACATTTTATAGTTTTGCTTTCAGTTTTATTTTATACATTCTGTTTACAGTTACACACACACACACACACACAAAACAATTATTTGGTACATACCTAACAGAAAAGCATATCATAATTTTATGAAGTGCTTTTTCGTTCTTTAAAGATATTGTAAAATGAAATAAAAAGCGTATTGATTTCTATAGAAAATTTTGATGATAATTGCAGTGTTAATATAGAGAGATATCGCATAGAAGAATTGATAAAAGTGTTGCTAATTGATTTATGCGATTTCTTGAAAAATGATAAATTGCTGTTAATCAGGATCTCTACGCGCGAACTTCGATTGCAGGATTGATTGGTTTCAAGGTAATTTCACAATTACATCCTGTTAATATTACTCTCGTTATCTGGTCCTCGTTGATTCGCAACTAATGCAATTATTGAACTTGTTTTGAATGATCATTCGGGACATTACATATGTGTATTTGGAAAAAAGATATTACATTAACGAGCTCGTCAGGTGATGAGATGTACATGTAATACAAGGACGTGTGGAGAATGCGATAAATTTGCGTTTTGTTTGCAACAGTAAATTACAACAGATCTTTTTGTATGCAATTCATGCAAAACTGCACATTTTCGTTTAATTAATTTTACTTCACTTTTACGTAATTTATGAGCCGTGCTAATCTTTGAATACCTGATAGAAATATTTTGTAAGCAGTGACATTTACGCGCTCTGTTGTTAGTCGGCTGCAGATTTCTATTATTTATTGAAATCACATTGTGTGTTTAATTTGTTTTTTGTATCCCGACAGTCAAAAGGAGCCTTCAAATTCGATGATAGGTGATAACGATGAGCTATGAAAAGATTTAATGATAATAATTTCGTAATTACACTTATGATACTTAGTTTATTAACAAAGGTCGATATTATCATACCGGCGGTTATTCGAGCAATTTGCCTATGTAACTGAATCATTTAATGAAGTTACAAACTTTCTTCATCCCCTACGTCGGAACTTAGACATAAATATCGAGGAAACTTTTGCTGGAACTAAACGGCTCCCGCGGAAGTTGCAATCTAATAGTCTAATAATCTACTTATTACTCGTAGTAATAAACTAATATCGGTGTCCGCCAACTTACATATATCCCCCCGCGGCTTAGAAGCCATTAGATTCTTTGGCATTGAATCGAATCCGGTACGTTTATTCCTCGTACCTCGGAATTATATTGTTATGAATTCCTCTGTTTTTAAAGTGTTAGATAATAAACATACTATTTTTTTTAAATCTTGTAGCTATTTAATAAAAAAATTAAATTGTATTTAAAATGCAAAAAAGAAAAAAAACGCATTGCACAAAACAAATTTGTAAAATTTTTATATAAATTACAGGAATTTAACCAGGTGTCGTAATAATTGTATGAACCCAGTAATATGATCCTTTATTTTAAATCTTAAGAAAATATGTACATATATATATATAATTACATATATTATATAATTCTTCAAATATATAATTATTTGTAAAGTATTATAATATTTTCCGTCATGTTTATATATTTATAGGTATACAAATGATATTTTTTAATTCTGGTTTTTATTTTAGAAAAAACTTTCGGCTAACGCTTTTGTGGGATTATTTATTGATCTGCAAACACAGTGGAACATGTTTCTTTCTCCGGGAATCTACCTGTTTTTCGTACCGGAAGTATCTGTGTAATTCGCACTTGAGCGGCCAGGGTGAGTGTTTGATATAAGCCTCTCGGCCAGGCGAAGTTAATCTTGACGGCCCCCTGGAGCAACGTTCTCGAGCATGCTCGCGGTCCCCCTGTGTGTAAATGTGGTTTGTGTCTTTCGAAAACAATGTTGGGAAAT
>NW_017298173.1:1036047-1087316 GCF_001594075.2 Trachymyrmex cornetzi
ATATATATACATATATATATTTCTCTTTTTTTTCGTAATTACATCAATTAATGTAATTAAAATTTATTTGAGCATTAATATGTTAAATCATACGAGAAAGAGAGAGAGGGGGGGGAGAGAAAGTCTAATAGAGATTTTATTTATATTTATTTATGTAGAAAGCAGCAAAAAAATATTTTACTACAAAAATTCTTTTTTTGAGCTTCTACAATTTATTATATATTTTTGGATTAACGATTTTTTTGGAAGAGAAAGTGTAAATCGGGAAGGGTCGTTTTATAGGATTGTGGGGAAAGACTGCATTTTCGAGGAATTACCTTAGGTTTAATAAACGGAAGGAGATAAATTGAAACGCAGGGGACGGGGAAGGAGGCCGGAAAGGTGAAAAAGGCGAGGAGAAAGGCGCGCACGGCCGAATAACTCTTGGCAGAACGGAAAAAGGACCGACGGGAACCGGAGCCGGCAGTTTATGCAGCCATTACCACAGGTGAACGCCGCGAGCGATACGTTGCGTTACGCTGATTTAAAAGCGCTCTTAGATTCGGTGTGCCCACCTTCGTTCCTCCTTTCTTGGCTGTAAAGGCGGTCTCTCCGTCTTTCTGCTTCACACTCACCCTTCTACCACTATGTAAAGCGTACATTTATTTTCCTCTCGCGACGTGAGAAATATTGCAGCCGATTTTTTTTACACATTTTCAAAATACCTCTTTTTTTAGTTTGGAATAAGAAAAATAGTTTTGCATATATACAGTGTATGTCTTACCGATAATAGAAAACAGTTTGCAAAAATGACTCAACTTCAACAAAATAGATAAGAAAAATATTATATTCCTATCGCTTTTCGATAATATATAATATTATAGAAAGGCAAAATGCTGACAAGACATAACAGATATCCGAGAATAGTTTATTTTTTTCGGATTACTTCAATTTTTCTTCTCGGTTGTATTTTTGTTGTTGATATTATTATACTATTTTATACATAGAAAAAGTATATATATGTATATAATAGCATCACTTTATATTCCTGATAAAATATGATATTTTAATAATATTAAATGTGAATTAAATTAGATTAAATTAAATCTTTTGTCACTGACATGTTTAATATGTGATTGCCGTATATTACGCAATTTTATTATTTTACTTAAATAAATTTATTTATTATTACTATAGTAGTAAGATTAGACTGTTTATTCCTATGCAGTTGGTTCCTATCGTTTCTATGGTTTCGATCGAGAACATTATTGTATCTCTTTAAAATCAATATGCTCGGGAAAGAAGTTGGTATATTATGGTAGTTATTCGCGCGTTCCCTGCTTTTTTCGTGATTGTTCTATCTTTGGGATCGTGAGAAGTTGGCAAAACCATTTCCCCCTTTCACCTGTCTATTCTCGGCGAATCCTTAATTGACTCGGGATTTGACGACGGCGGACGATGCCGTACGTTACCGGACGATGCTAGATGACGGATAAATCCTGAGCTGAGAGATACCGATCTCGGCCAATTCGATCGAGTGAACCCTCGCTCGCGGATTACATGGAGACGCGGGGACGCAGGTGGAAACAACGTTGGCGGAAGGGAGATGGATGGAAATGAAGGTAGAGCAACCCGTCTCCTCGCCTAGGAGATGGATAACCGACGTCTTCGGGATATCGAGCTCCCCAGCCTTCATAGCTCTCGAGAATCGCACTCTAAACTCCGCGTCTCGTTTATCCACTTCACTCTCCTATCGTATCGCGATGTTACTCTGCAGAACAGAGCGAAAATAATTAATCTACTTGAAAAGCAAAACGTAATGTATACATTTGTAGATTTGCAGCACTCAATATTAATATTTTTAACTTATTTTGTTTTGTAGTTTGATAATTAATGAAAGCTCGTCTCGGAGAAAGATACAAAATGAAATATTAATTTCTTCGTAAATTCGCATTATTTTTATTGCCACTGGATATTTTAATTTTACATCAGTATACTTTTTATGTCATCATGTACATGTTTCATTATTATAGGTACATGTATTTTATATATAAAGCTTGTATTAACGCCGCCATTTTCGCTATGCTATCCAAAATTCCGACGCTACCCTCGTCTCGATAAAATATCGCGCTTCTTTACGCTTATACTTGCGAACGGTGTAAACGCGGCCGAAAACGCCAGCCGGCTTTATGATGAGCCACCGACTCCGCAGTTTTGAAAAATCGCCCTCCAAATGGCACTGCCTTTTGTTTAAAGCCTGGACCTTCGTCATGCTGGTACAATGGCCGCTGGATTTGCTACGAGCGCTGCCGTTCTAAGCCCTACCGGTTGTTTCTTCGCCGTGAAACCGGCTGATATTGTTAAGCATTACGGTCATTTCGCCGAAGCTACCGTGAAAAAGCCGGAGAAAAATCGCACAATGGTGGAGTGAGTCAAACTTCGTCCGATCTTTTCTCTTTCATAATTTTTCGTTCACTTTGTATTAAAAATTTAATCATTCTTTACACAGAGTTAGTCCAAAAATGGATGAAATAATGTAAATATATTTTTTATTAAAAATATTAAATATATCTACTGCAGTATTTTGTATTCTCAGTAGTTATTCATAATTATAAGTTTCCAACATTAAAAATTAAATTTTGTTAATTAAATCTTAAAGTAAAATTCAATAAAGTTTTAAGATTAGAATAATAAGATTGCATTATCTATCATGGTTTCCTTGAAATTTAACTTGCTAAGGTACTTTAATACTTTGTGTTAAACAACTCTAACAATTGTGTTATTTTTTGAAAGTTTTTTGAGAAGAGATATATCAAAGAATACGTCTTGTATGTAAGCATTGTGGAATATCTCGTAGAACAGTGTTTTTTCCTTTGCAATTTAGTATGACCTAAGTTCAAAGTCTTACCTTTTAACGGCAACCTATTTACCTTCTTTGTATTAAATTAATGCGTTACTGCTAGCAACCTCGTTAAAACGACGTAAATTATTATATCAGTAAATATGCAAGCCAATTAGGTGCGTTGTTTAAGTGGCGACTGAGGAGTATATAATAATGTCCCGCAGACCTTTGGTAACGAGTTTTCTTTAACGAAATTAATTAGTTACTCGGCACGTCTTTCATCACGAATATCCGCACTTTATTAAGTATAGAACGACGTTATTTTTAAATTATGATTAACATCATCATTCGTGATTTGAATATTATTATTATTCACAGAATTAGACATAGAAATATTTTACAGCTGCATTTATCAAGACGTCGCGATTGTATTTGCAACAAAGTTATCGTTCTGTGCAGTTTTATCTATATTTTTCTGCATGCTCGCAATTTCTTTCCGATAACTGAAGATGCTTGCATCTTATCTCTTGCGTCTAGACTTCTGCGGTTCTTCATTCACGACCGATCATCGGAATTTCCAGTCTGACAGATTCGCTATATTCGCGTGGTGTACTATACAAATGAGCTTTATTGCGTTTTATTACCTCTACGAGAGGTCGAATACGCGGAATATAAGCAAAAATATCAATTTTTCTCGAACTCAATTTAAAGGCTCGGTTTCTTTTTCTCTTGTTCTCTCTTCATCCTTCTTCATTCCATTTCCTCTGTCTCTCTTCTCTGGCTCGCTCGCAGTATCCTCTGCTATTTGTATTCGTTGCCCACTGTACTTGTATCTAATATAAGAGAACATATTGGATTCCGGGTACGGTGATGTCGTCCAATACCTGTTCTTTATTGGATGTAAGTGCAACGAGCGTAAATAATCTCTTGTGCTCATTTTATTACTCCGCCTACGGTACTGCTTTTACTGCGCATTGTTTGTATGCTTTTATAAGTTAAACAAGATACATGTTCACCGGGACAAGTCTCGCCTATTTAATCGGATTTTATTCTTACCGGTACCTACGCGTTTTGTACATGAGCTCATTTTTTGTGTTGAATTACATCAAATCCCGGATTAGCATTATTATAATATAAAGTCATCTAAATACAGCTATTTATATTAGCAGAATAAAACGTGAAAACATTTGTGCACTTTTACGAATAATTAAAGTTCTAATTAATAATCAAAGGATTCAAAAAGGGGGGAATTTGTATATGCGAAATTGCACATTTTTTTTTAAAAATGACAAAAATATCTTTAAGTATTATATTTTTAGTATACATATATGTATAGATATTATACATATTTCTAGTTACGATTAAAAAGCAATTCTTTTTGTTTTGTGTCATATTATCGTCTGATCTATATTTAAAAAATAGAATTGAATTTGTAAAGCGAGATTCTTAAAAATAGATTGCTGTAAAATATTTCTAAAATAATTTTATAGCAAAGACTACAAAAAATTTTGTTTAAATAAAATTTAGTTTTTCTTTAAAAAGTTAAATTATTTTAATTCATAGTTGAAAATGAAAAATTATGACAGTTTATGGTAATTATATTTGAAAGATATTTATTCGTATCTGTCGCATTAAAATTTTCTTCTGTCCATTTAGGAGCACATCGCTTATTCTTCTCGCATGTCACGAATATTTTATGGTGCGACCATAAATACGGTGCGATATATCGACTGACCGATAGTGTATATTAAAGATACAGTGTATTAAAATTCTCTGGGTTATGTTGGCGTGGCAAAAATATCAGATAAAACGGTCATGGTTTAATTAAATGCGTTAACTTTTTGTCGCGTCTTTCACTTTATTATTCTGCACCATATTTGTAACAGTACTCCATAAATAAATCCATAAATAAATATGCCATAATTTTATTGACGAAAATGTCTTAACAAAGCAATGTTTAACGTATTTCAATTTATATTTATCATATCGATAATTGCATAAATAAAATCTTATTTTGTGTTTAATTCCGAATGGATTTCATTCTGTTGAAATTTTAATTAAAGAATTATTATAATTGAAAACATATATACATATATGTATTATTTAAAGTTAAATATGAAAAAATATGAATCGTGTGTGGCCACAATCCAAATAATTATACATAAAATCTGTATATCTTCTTTAAAGAACAAACTAAAAAAAAACTAAAATAATTTCAGAACTACGAGTATAAAGACTGGCGATAATTTTTTATTTGTCCGGATTCGGAGAAAATATTTAATATCGAGGATTACGCTCGTATGAGCGAAGCGGTTCCTCGCGCTTTTAATTTTTTTTCTCGCTTTTAGTCCTCGTCGTTTTATCATTGTTAATCTCTCTCGCTCCTTCTCATTCTTCCTTTTTTCTGTCGCGGTATTGGTAGTCAGTCGAGTGTGTACGTTAGATCATATGAAATTCCGCACCGCTCCGTTTCCGCAGTAATAGAGTATTTCTATACGGCGGAATTTAATTCGGGAGGCTGAATGGCGGCGGGCGTCTCGGTGGCGTCTCGCGGATGAAAAGTTCGCTACGCCATCATAAATTCGGCCGTGAGGAACGTCGCGTTTATCCGAACAATAGAGGTCGCAAACCCCGGAAAATCAGCACGGCGAAATTTGCGGCTGCGCATAACGGAGTATAGTATAATAAATAGATAAAAAAAAAATCCCACCGATATATCGTTCACTCCGTATCACAAAAAGTTTCAGTGAAATGCTTCTTGCTTTAAACTGAAAGGCTGATAACAATATTTTTAAGATCGATTGCTTGAAATTAATAAAATGATCAAAAACTAAAATTATTAAAAATTAAAAAATGTGTATATGTTTTATTAAAATTAGGTAGAATTCAAGATAAAAAAATTGTTACTTTTTGATTTTCTAACAAAAAGCAACTAGTATAATGAGAGTAAACGTTTATAGTCTAACAGACACCGATAAAAGTTTGATCATAAATGTTTACTCTTAAAGTCGAAAGCAAACATCTTTGACATCGATCCAGTTGGCTAGAACCGACGAACAGACGACTTACGAATTACGAACTGTTACAGGCGACATAGTCGTTTTCGGGCGTTGCAAATAAGTCGGGCGAATCGGAACGAAAAATAGAGTCATATTTTTGGGGACAGCTGTGCTGGCGCGCCGTCTTCGCGGAGATTCTAATAAGAACCGCATAAAGCTTAGAAATTAATGTCTTCCACCTGTCTCGCTCCCTTCTCGGGCTGGGTTGTCGTGCTGCGGTACCCGATGAAGTTCCTTGCACCTTCTCTCGTTCTTTTTGCCCCTCGGAATGGGTTCTAGACCGACGTAATCGGCCCGCCATTGATTTGTGGTAAAAGAGAATAACGTGCTAGCCGAACCCTCTTTCATGGTATTAAATTCAGTAACACTTTCTTTCCGCGAACGATAGCTTTCCCTTCGATCTCACTTTCTGTTTGATTTCTAAATAACTTACATATTCGTAAAATAATATTATTAATATTCCTGTTATTTTTTATTATTTATTTATATTTATAAAGATATAACGAGATAAATTTTTAATTTACACGCTTTGTTTTAGTAACCAATTATGTAAAATAAGCGTATTAATTGATATCTGATTTTTGTTAAGATAATTTACGAAAGATTATAAGAAAAATGAGATAACTTAATTGCCATTATATTTGATATTGACTTTTAAGTATATGTGACTTTTAAAAACATTGTTTTTTCTTAAAGACACTGACTTCTCTTTTTGGTCATAATTAAAAAATTTATATAGTATAATTAGTAGATAAAAGTATTGCAAATTTTTTATGTAAATGATTAATTTAATCTCATAGCTATGGTGTATATAATGTTATAAACAATTATTCTACTATAGTACGTCGTCTCGTACGTAACTCCGGTTCATGAACTTTTGTAGGCTTTTACTTTGCGCTTTGTCTTCTTTCCCAACTTGTTATTTATAACAAGATAGACTCATAAAGGCAAAGCGCAAAATGCAAGATGGAAAGCTGCAAAGTAGCTTTGCGAAATAATTTACAACTCTGCATGGCCGCCACCTGGAGTACAACTGCGTTAATTTTGAATCATTATCTCTTCACGGCTAAATTTCGGACAGCAGCACCTAATATTAATCATTAAAATTGTGAAAACAAAGCGACGAAGGCAAAAACCGGGCAAACAATAATATAGAAGCGAAATAACCAAGATGTAGAAAATAAAAATAATAGAATGTATTAAATTGTAGATTGGGGAATAGAGAAACGAGTCTCTAACACAGAAATGGGCAACTTGCAGCACGCGTGTTATTAATGGCATACGAAAATATTCTTAGTAACACGCTTAAAGAAGCGCACGTTGTTAGAGAAAAATTGTAAAAATAAATGACATGACGAAATAGCAATCGTACACTGAAAGAAAAGATTGGTTGCTGCAACAATTTAGATAGTAAAATATGGCATAGCATTTTTAATTGGCTGCAGCAGCTAATTTTTAGTTACGTTAGCCTATCCGCAATGTCAGTATATATATGATTTCGATAAGCTAACGCAACCAAAAATTAGCTGTTACAGTTCAATTAAAAAAGCTATGCCATATTTAGCCAATTTTTTCTTTCAGTGTACTCTACTAAAATCTACATTTTACATTTGCTCTCTTTGGCTACGTTCATTAAGCTGATATTTATTTGCTCTGTTTTTGTCACGAAGATTTCGAGTAATTATTGGTTATCGGATAATTTTCTAGGGAGAATTCTATTCGATAGCTAATCAAAAACTATAAAAGAATAATGCTTTAAGCGTGAAAACAAAACACATGCAATCTCTAATTAATATTTCCATCTATTTTGGTTTGCAATGGTTTAGTTTACAACGAATATAAAACAGAACATAATAAAAGAAATAAACTTTATTAAACAGAAAAAGTCCCTTTCAATGCTATAAAGAAGAAAATACAAGCAAGATTACGAGCTTTTCTTTTTGCTTAATTCTATAGTAGAGCTCACCAAAGATTTCGAATCTCTATATAATAACAGACCTGGAAAACCGGGAAAAGTCAGGGAAATTGAAATTGGTCATGGAAATCGGGAAAAGTCAGGGGAAAATGTAAAAAAGTCTGAAATTTCAAAATTTGCTCACAGTTTCCTTAAACTGCGTCTATTCCAAATAATTGTTATTATTTTTTAAATATTATATCTGACGTTTATATATTGAAAACTTGCGCACTTTAAACGATTTTAACAAAATAATTCAAATTTATATTTTATTCGATATTTTTATTTGATCCCTCTTTTTCGTCGTAACTGCATTATTTTTTTCAAAACTAATTTATTTTTTACTGGCTTGAATTTGCACCCAAAATTTTACTTTGCTACTAAGCTTTTTTTGCGTTTTTAATAATATAGTTTTCCTACAATCCTTGAGTCTAAATGTTAAAATTTACATATTTTATATTAGCCGTGGAAAATTTTCCATTTTCATCTGGAAAACCTGGGAAAGTCAGGGAATTTTAAAATTCACTTTCTGTGGCAACCCTGAATAAGCACATTAGATAAAAAGATTGACCACCAATCTAACATAGACTACATTTACACGGACACCTTTAATCGGATTTATTAACATCTGTGGTGTTATAAAACTGGCCAATCATAGCTATTCCTCTGAGGAATGAAACGACTGTGATTGACCAATTTCTAACTGCGGATATTATTAAACCCGATTAAGTGTGTAAACGTAGTCAATATATAACTCTCAAATCTATTTTGTATTTTTCGTGTTCTTGCAGTTTCTATTCTTTTGCCTTTTGCTGAATATTTATTTTTTCTTACACGAAAGTACACTGAGAAAAATTTCCAGACTTTATCTGTTCAAAATGTAACAAACGGATATTTCTGATAGATTTTGATCGTATATTTAGGACTATCCGATGAATTTTAGGACTATCGGATAAAATTTTCTTAATATTCCTAAAATTTCATCGAATAGTCCTAAATATACGATTAAAATCTATCGAAAATATCCGTTTGTTACATTTTGAACGGATAAAGTTTGGAAATTTTTCTCATTGTATCCACTGTAACATACATCCTTTATCTATCTTTATAAAAGCTGAAAATGTGTTATATATGTCAAAGTAGTTGGACGCATTGATGTATATAGGATTATGCGATATATGTGATACTATCAGATTGAGGACAAGAGAAAGAGGTGAAAGAAGAAGGAAAGAAGGAAGAGGGATACTAACACGGATCAATAAAAAACGTATGAGTAGGATCGTATGCATTTTTAAGGGCACTAACCTTGTCAATGGTCCTTACTAGGACTTATTGCTTGGACTGCGTATTTTATGGCAGCTTTCGCGTATCTCGAAGGGGCTTCCCGATTTCACGGCGCCGCCGTTAGGTCAGTGGGTTATGCGCTACAATATCCTCGATGTATTGTCTTTTTGACCTCGCTCTCGCGCAATTTACGATCAAACTTTACCGAGTATAACCACGAACTTCTGTAATTCAAATTAATGTCACAATTTTTATATATGTCGTATCGATGTACTTTGATTTATAGGTTTATTGAACGTATTAGTAACAAATATTATTTTTTGTGTTTTCAGATTCCACATCGAGACATCGGGGGAATTCAACAATCGAAAATGTGAGTCTTTACTGCTGTTTTCATTTTTTTAATAATTGTTGAATTAAACAAAGAAGTATAGGAATAGAATATTTATTATTTTTATTTATATTATCATAATTTAAAATATTAACATTATATTGTTGATCATAAATTAATTTTGTTTAGACATTGACGTAATTATTATTGTAAAAATTGTGTCAATAACACAGTATATTTTTTTGTTTTATTCATTTCGTTTAAAATTGTTGAGCGGTCGATGTCAATCAGAAGTGTTTAAAAAAGAGAAACGAACGTCTCCATTTGAACGGCATTTAAATGTAATGGGCGCGATGCGTCAAACGGACCGACAGCTTAAGAGCAGATCAGACTCAGATTTATGACACCGCGATGCGAAATGAACTATAAATTTTAATTCGTTCGCGATCGCCCGCTGAAATCGCCGTGCGAATCCGGATCAATTGCAGTTGCCGATGCAACAGTGAATAAACGCGAAACGCGAAATAATTTAAGACGCCGACGTAAATAAAGTTCATCGGAAAATTTTGCGCACGATTTATCGTTATTCGTGATGTATACCGCTCGAGTTAGTGCTGATTTATGGTTTTGTATTTCAATAAATAGATACGCCATGATAAATCAATAATTTTATAGGATATCCATCTAGAGAAAACAAGAAAATATGAGTAATGACCGTATGGTTAAATTAAATCACTTAAAAATTATCAGTTTAATTACCAGATTATGTGAAATAATTTAGAGGCTGTTGCACAAGAGTTAATTATAATTTTCTACGCTTCATACTGCAGCTTTATCAGAGCACGTATTACAACACATAATACTTTATACAAATCTAATGAAATCGCAAAATTACAAATTACAGAAATACATTTGCATGAAATTATCTGGATATTTTTTCGCGATGTTTTTATGAAAATTAGTCTCCGCAACGGTGAGCGAATATCAAATTCAATTATGCCGATAAATCCGTCGCATTCCCGACATAATTAGTCGTGCCAGAGTTCTTGTAGTAATTACGGCCGAGTGCACCACTCCGGTTGTTACATTAACCCCGGTGGCACATCGACTGGGAACACGAGGAAACACGCGTAATATCGTGCAGTCGTATCGTAATACCGCGACGAGATATCGATCGTCGCCGTCCACGCGAACGAACGAACAATCGTGATGCGCGAATTTTCTCCGAAATCCGCATCGCACAGGATTTCATCGCAGAAGTGCCCGATATTGCTCGGGATTGCGTGGTCAAATTTAATTACCAGTTTCGTAAATTCGCGAGCCCATCCACCGGCCAATTAATCGGATTTATGGCGAACGGCGAACCTGAAGGTTTTCGACGAGGTTTAGCCTTGTTTTGATATGTATTGCTTTTACTCGGAATACGAGAAAATCATCCTTTTGAATATTTTCAAAACAAATCTCCTAAAAGCGAAAAAATTTTACATAGTGAGAAAAATGGTTTGATTCTATCAACAAGACTTATACGGTTAAACGTATTTTGGTTAAGTCAACTAGAATTTCCAGTTATTATGACAAGACTCGAAATTTTACAACTAGAACTTTTGGTAAATTATATTGTGTGTGTGTGTTTGTGTTTTTGTGTTGTGCGCATACTTTGTGTCGTCTATAGTGAAGTGGAACAAAGTAATATGTGACATAGCTGACGAGAAAACGTCTTCTCTTCTTCGCCAATGTAATTTTGAGATGTAGTAGTTTTAAAGGTTATTGTATTACAGTAATAATTTGGATTTTTATATTACTTTAAGTATCGCACTTTTTTTTTGGATTATGGGTGTATTCTGTTATGCGCATGATGCATTATTTATTTTTGTTTACATTTAATGACTAACAATGATAAATAATGCATTATTCATGAAACGAAATGCACCATAGTTAACGGAGAAACTATTTAATCAATAAAAAGTTCCGCAGGTATAATAATCGAAAAAAAAAATTTATTTGATTAACAAAAAATTCTAATAAATTTAACGGGAAGGCATTATCTGATCAACAAGAAATTTTGGTATATTTAATGAGAAAAATTATTCAATCAAGAAGAAATTAATCGTATTTATCCGGTAATCCTTACAAGAATTTTGATTTATTTTTCAACAGACATTCTGGTTGAATCTAGCAGATTTTGAAATTAATGTTTATAATGCACAGGATTTTGGTAGCTATTTTCCTTGCATGACTGGCTTAATGGTAAGAGGAACTTTAGCTGAGAACATTGCTTTAATTTTAAATTGATTCGAAGTTGCTTCTGTGTTGCGTGGAGTTAAATGACTTCCTGAGTGGACAGTAAAGCTTGGTGTCGAGTTAGGTACGGTGCGAGCTTTCACGTCACACACGAAGCTGCCGACTGTGCATGCTATTGATATCGTGAAATATGCTCTCTCCACTTTAAGAAAGTATTTTTATGATTGGTCAACCAAAGCTAGAATTCAAGAAATAAGAAACTCCAAGAAGAAATTCTTGGAAAATAATACCGAATCTACTCTGGAAATCTACGCTGACCTCGAAGCACGTTACGACCTGTACATCACATTCTTGACTTCAAGAAAACAACTTGAAATAATATTCCGTGAGCATTGCGCTTAGTACTTATAACTGATCGCCAATTTTCAATTACAGATAAAAAGACGATATAAGCAAAGAACTCGAATACTGCAAAAACTGTATTAACTTACTTCAAATATATTAATGTACAGAATAAAACAAAAGGTGTAATATTTTTGCTTATTAAAATAACTTTTAGTAGCAATAATTTGCATCTAAAATCATTAACGCATCAACTTAATGTTAATTTGCTATATTCAAAATTAGTTAATTATTTAGTTCGTATCAAAGGTATCCGCAGGATTTTTTCTATAGAAGGGATGAACAAAAATTTCGTAATAATAATAATAATAATAACATTGCACATTTTTTACCCATTTATATTCATACATACAAACTTTTATTACTATTATTTCGAGAATATATAATTATTATATAAATATATCATATGTATACACCATTTAGTATTAAAATTTTTCTTGCCACGACAAGATAGGTGTAAGTCGAGAAAGAGAAATTGTATTAGAAATTGTCGCACAGGAGAGGGGCAAATGTTCCCTCTTGCCACCACCCCTCTAGACGCTCATAGTTTGTACTAATTAAGAGATAAACTTAATCTTCTCTTTGGAAAATTTTGTTAAGCGTTTTTCAATCTTTTATATTTAAATTAAGACGTGACAAAGAGGCAAAAATAATCTCGATTATTATAGCGTGTCATAGTTGTTATTACGTCAGTTCTTTCCAGTGGAGATTGGCGGTAGGACGATGTCGTTCACGAACGTGGAAATAGTTGTTAATAGATTCTGTTGTTAATAGATTGTACGCGAAGACGATGCATTAACGTTGATTCGTAGCAGTAAATCCTTGACGTTTACGCGACGTAAATTTAATGGCTGTTCCCTTTGGCTAAGTATCGTATTTCCTGTACTTTTGATGCTCGTTTACGACTCTTGTTGCTGTTGTTTTATTTATTAAAATGTTCAAGGGCAACGAGACACAACTATTAATTTTTCTTGATTCTTTAAGAAGATAGTTTTTTATCTTCATTAATTAAAAACATACGTGTTGTTAGAATTTAAATTGCTTGCAACAAATTTTTATCTTTTTATTATACCTATATATATAAACAAAATTATATAATAATTGTATATCACTTATAATGATGTTCAAGGATTTTATTTTAACATAACATTTTTAAGTTAATTTTGAATGCATAAATATTTTTATAATCGCAATAAATAAAATTAGTAACAATAATTCTAGGTCATCTGTATTTTTGTTATTATATGTTCCAATAACTTTTACGAGGCTTCTGTCTAGAATATCTTCTTTTCTATATGACGTTGCGAATGACGATATGTGATCGCTAAATTTAATGTCTTGTCATGTATATAGTGGTCGTCTTTCGACGATGTCTTGTGCCGCATCCTTCTCGGATTATTCTCGATACCCATGGTTTTACAGCGCTGTAAAGCCTCTCGTATCTTGGTGCGCTTTATATCAATCTCACGATCATATTTCAAACGCGTGAACAAGGCGCCTCATGCCCACTCATCACGATGTATGGAAATCCGATTCTTCTCTGGCGGACTCGATCGACAAGTTTATATATCTTTGGCTTTTCAATTTTTATCTTTATCTCGATTATTACAAATAGTATAATACTATTATCTCGAGGAATAATTAATTTTATTAATTATTTCAGAAGTTCTTTAATTATATAATTCTTTAATGATTTTGAAATTAAGCTCTAATTTTGAAGTTTAACTCTTATACTTTTGTCAGAATTTTATTATCTATAATTTTTAGTATTTTTTCAATATTTGATATTGAAGTTAATTAATATCAGTATGTCCTCTATATTGAAATTTCCAAGAATAAGTTTTCTTTTATGGTGTAATCATTGAGATTATATTGAAAACACTTTAATTTAATTTTATCGTCTAGCTAGTAGTCATGTTGTGTGTGTGTCTCAGGAAATTTTTTGAAATTCTGAATTTAATATTTAAGTGTATAATGTTCGCGTTCGATCGAATTAGCGCTTTTCTCATTCTCAAGCAACTACAGGGCTTTTTTTTCTGCAATTGCGGAATTCAATATCGGAAGTCTTCTTCTAACGTTCTTTTTGCCATTGCTCTCTCGACGGCATTGCGTATCGTCCACGTTTTTCGGTTCAGAACACGTTCGACCCCTACACGTTTGTTGGTTCATAATTTCTGAAAAGTTCATAACTTCCAAGAAGGCGGCAACGCGGTAAACGTCAGCACGCGAACTTCGCGTCGTTAATATAAGGTGTAGACGTGCGTTTACGATCGCCACCGACTTGGGCGCCTCGTTTCATCCGGTAGACGACGCTCAATCTCGCTGCAATTTCGCGGTATGACTTCATCCGCTCTCTAAAGATATCACGAGATGAGACTCACAGATTTGTCTTGCACTTTTTCTATTTTTTTTTATCTTTACATATTTATCTCTTTTCATTGGATTATATATATAATTCCGGGATTATAATTTATGTGCACGGTACATTGATAATAATTTACTTTATGCAAAAGTTCACCAATTAAAGATATTGAAAAGCAAAGAAAGTTGATCAAAATTAGCTTGAAAAGGATCTCTATACATATTTTTATTCTTTATCGTAGCAATCTAGAAAGTTAAATGATGAGAGTTGGACTTTTAACAAGTTGGATATTACGAAAACAATTCGAGGAGAATTTTTAATTACATGTAAGCCAACTTACGTAATTATTCAGAATCTTTGCTTCCTGCTATTAAATTTATAACAAAGAAGTAATTCATTTTCATACTTTAACTTATCGGATGTTAAAATATTTTAATTGTAGAGTTACGCTCATTTTAATTTAACCTACAATTTATTTGTTGGATGTTTAAAATATTTGGTCGTTTATTCATGAAAAGAAGTGTGTTTAAAAAATCACAAATTTTAAATAGACATCTAATCATACATACATAATGGCTTTTAAATAGACATCTAATCATACATACGTAATGGCTTTCCTCGTGATGTAAAAAGGAAGAAGCCTGTTGTTTTACACTGTCAGACTTAGATAAAAATAACCGATTTGAAAATTAAATACACAGGATTTACGCGCTATTTATGCGCTACTATTTCCAGTCATTTTTTATTTCGTTTTATGTCGGAATTTTCGTTTGCTCACCCTTAGTTCAAAATTTATGACAGACTCGTCACATTTATGACAGTTAGTAAATGCAAATTAGAGTAAATTCAAGTTATTATTATTCGCATATGTATAACGCATCACTTTCTTTCACTTTTAGCATTTAATATATTTTGTTACTTGAGAATTTTCATAAAACGAGTACATATAGGTAATGAGGACATAAACGTATCTTATGAGATATGCATATATAATATTTCTGCACTTTTTAATAAGCATAAATGCGTTGTATTACTAGTAATTCTCTGTCCTTTTACTTAACAAGACACGTCCGTACATGCATTGGCCTTTACTTGTTAGTTTTCCACACGCTTTTAAATTCCTGCATGCATAGAATTTTAATGAGAAAACTTAATAAATGCTAGAGAATTTTACTATTAACTGTTTGTATAACATGATTATGCCTTGAAACGTGTAATGTGAGAGGAAAACGCAATGAATATCATCGCCAAAATTTTATCGAGGGATACTATCGCGAAATTTCCACATAAAAAGATACCGCTATAAATTCTCCTAACCAATCGGAGGTGATCGTTGACTTTTACTTTACGGTTGTCGTAATAAAAATGTCTTTGTCAGAAGGATTTTCGGTTAGCGTTCTAGATCTTGTTTCTTCTCTCTTTCTCTCCCTCTCGCCCCTCTCTATCTCTTTCTCCCCCCCCCCTCTTTCCGTACATGTCACGCTTTTCGGCGCTTTTATTGTCTTAACGGTTTTTTTATGCCATGCACGGTGGTGTATGCAAAACGCATGTGATAAAAAGAGGCAAAATATTCGAACGGCAGCTGATGCTTGCAGTTGTAGACCAGACGTTGTTTTACTGCGTACTTCAAGATCGATCGGAATAGAATTCTTTAAAACTTCAAGAGCCGTGATGACAACGTTAGCGTCAGTCTTTCAATTAAATATTTTAATCGAAGTTTAGAACGTAATGTGTCTATGTCTACATCGAAATCTAATACGAAAGTATATTTTATGATATCCTAAATAATAAAAAAGAGTATTTTAGCGTAGATTTTCTTTCAAAATAAATTTATATTATTTATTGGCATTACCGATATAAGAATAGTTATGTCTTTTGCATAATGGAGTCGTGAACTTAATGACTTAATAATGAATTTAATGTGCTCTATATTCTTATACTACGTATGTTTTCTCTATATTCTTCGTGCATCTCATAATTCCTCAAACAAGAAACGTTAAAGAAGTGTTGTGTAATTACATTGAAAAAAAAAATAACGACTGCCTCTCTGCGTGCGATGGACTTGGCACTTTTTTAACGACGTCTAGAGCACTCCGTAACGAGAGACTTTATATGTCTTGGAAAATTTTCGTCCGCGACGGATCGCTCGAAAGTACGAAAGTACGAATTTCGCGATGGTAGAGACGTGCGTCTAAGCTCGTAAAAAGCAACATCGCGTATTCGCGATTGCATGTCTGTACGCGACATTTCGCGCCGCGCCATCGTATTTCGTTACAAAATAACTTCCTGTTTCGCGTAGAGAGTGATAATCATAAAACCCAAACACCGAATTTTTTTCTTAGCTTAAAAGTGCGAAATACTCATCCCGAAAGGACAGGAGAAATATGGAAACGTTGGTGTAAGAGGAGCGAATAAAGATTTGTACTGTGTCCAAGTTACATAAGTAACGATAAAGAGCGCAAATGTGCAACACAGGATATGGATAGATCTAAATTTAAATATAACTTTGAAGATAAATGTTTCCTTGATATATTAGACAAGTACAGTTGCATTTAGAATACAACTTTTTCTGCTTTTCTGAATATATAAACTTAAAAAGTTAGTTACAGAATTAATAAATATTTTCATCATTTGTGAATTATATTATGCATTAAAGTTTAAATCTGAAAATAGCAGATAGTGCATAATACATGCACTAAAAATAACAAAATATTTGAAAAAGATATAGAAATTGTTGCTGTATATAATAACTATAGTATATTGTATATTTTGCTTTCAACGTTTCTAAACTTTCAATTAAACAAATGAGATTTTTGATGCAAATGCAAGAAGTGAAACGAGTAATGCATCATAGGATTATTCTTACTTCACTTGCGTAATTTTCATATATGGGAATAAAAACAGGCAAGATACAAATACAAAAATACAAATATATATATAAATACTTATAATGCGTTTTCACTCTCGCATACTGTAAGCATCAATTCATTCTTGTTGTCTATCAAATATTAAACGAGAATAAATGATATACAAGCGCTGTGAAACGTTCCGCAAAACGAAACGCACCCTAAGTATTAATATATTTATTTGTATACGTATCTTGCTTGTTTTTGTTTATTTTTATTTCCAAAAAAAGTGAAAGAGGACCACTATTATATATATGAAATAGATAAAGGTGGAAATTCGCTGAACGAATCGCCGACGAAACGATAGCCGCGCAAAATAAAGCCGCGTACATAGAGAGGCGCATCCTCCTCCATTTCAGAGGATTAGAACGTGGCGTTGCATTGTCGCCATGAATATCTCTCCCGGTCTTTTTTTGCCAGGCTACGACTTCATAAACGTTCTCATAAATTTCCGTCGACTGCCACGTCTATACCTGTGTGCACGCGCGCGTTCGGTATCGCCGCCGTAAAACCCGCCGGACTATTTTCCTGAGGGCGGTTATGCGTTATCCGGCAGATTGTCTGCAACCGACGCGGGCAACGAATAAAAATGCATCGCCTACCGATATCGAAAAATCGTTAGGAGGAATAACCGCGGAGATATACGCAGGGATATCCCAGCGCGTGTAAGCGTACGCCCGCGCGCTCTCGATATGCTTTCCGCCATCGTTTCAATTATTCTTCGTTATTGTCCCGTTCCGCAAAACCATGGTCGCTTTGCGAATTCATGGAAATAAACGCTACCGAGATGTATGAGCTTTAATATCCCAATCTAAGACGTTTATTATCATCCTATTAAAATTAATTATTGGAAAATGCTCGATTTATAACAAAAATATATAAATGTGGGTATCAACAATCAAAGTGAAATTACAAATAGCAAAAATTGTTCTGAAATATTATAATACATCCTATTATCGCTAATACATTCAATAAATTAAAAATTAAAATTAGTCTTTTTTATCCGCAGATTAAGAATATTTAAATATTTTTTGCTTTCAAATAATTATGTGATATAATAACACAGACTATTTAAAATAATACAAGATATGCTAATTTTAATTAAAAAAGGATGAAGTTATATATATGTGAATTACTATATATAAGATAAACATTTTCAATATGCGATAGATATTATTGCAGTTAATCTACTTATTGCTTCGGTACATGGCGCTTTAGCCATAATACTTTTTCATTGACGCTATAATTGAACTAGTAAAGTAATTATACAACGATGATTCTCTTATTCGTTTGACTATATGATCGATCCGTGACACATCTCTTCCTTTTGCGTTAGTATAATAATAATAGTGATGCGACGTCGCTCACACGACGCTTCACGCCGACTGTCATGTTGAATTCAGCGTCAACTTCGTCACCGCGGCGGCAAACTCGTTGCACGATTTAAGGATTTACAGCCGCCAGACTCGAATCAGGAGCTCTGGTCGACGATGAATCGGGCGGACTATACCGGCGCAAACTCTTGCCCTTCGTTTACGCGTCTACCCCTAACGTTAATAGTCTCACGGCGGATAAGCCGTTTTTGAAATGACGTTCGAACAGAATAATACATGGAGGGTCACTTTTCGCTCTCTCGCGATCCCTCAACCAGTCCCTTTCCTTGAGTCCTTTCCTTTTCGGCGAACTGAAGGGTCCTCCACCGGGTCGGCTTCTACCCTCGAAATGCGTGAGACACTTCTCTTTTATGGCGGGTGTTTTCGGCAACTCTCTCGTGTACTGCGGCTGTCTTGGAAACATGTACAGGTTGACATGTATAAAGGGACGCTTGTTTTAGTGAAAATGCGAACAGCACTCATGCTCTTAAATTGAAGTAATTTTCTGCAAAGATTGTATCTGTTTGCCATTAATTGTTGCAACGAAATTGTTGCGATTGATTCGACAATTCTTCGGGATAAGAGAATAAGCGGATGCATTTCTCCGACGTAATTATGCAGTAAAGCTTCTTGTGTATTCCTATCTTGTGTATTCCTATTGTTACACGAAATACGGAATATTCGTTTTATGAACGAATTCATTTGAAATCGTATCGTTGCGACATATATTGTTTAGATTTATGTAAGGAACAGTAAATATTTACATTTAATTTGACTTAATCTTCAAACTAAAATTTGTATAGCTATATTTATGACTTCAAACAAACTAAAATCATATATCAAAATCACGTAATTAGGAAAAATAATACAATATTAGATACTCTATCCAGAGAATTTTCGCAGAGATTTATTTATTTCACATTTATTCGCTTATTTTTTTTTTTAGTAATTCTTTAATAATTACTTAATACATTTATATAATTTAAGATTGAAAGAAAAATGGTTGGAATATCTTTCTTTATTCTCTTTTTCAAGAATTTTAATGACGTGTATTTGTTCTATATGTATAATATGTATAGTATACAGAATTTCGCGTAATCCTCTTTAATTTTCTCACTTGTACAAATTCGGGATCAACAAAATTAGGTTAGATAACTAACAAACGCCGATTTTGCGCGGCACAAAACGCGCCTCGTTAGTTTTAGTCCCCGCGAGTGATACGTACTATCTCGTTACGTTTTGATCAATCATACTTTTTGCAGATAATGACGTTGTCCAGTAGAGGTAACAAAGGGGAAACCGCATAAAAGGCATCAAATTACTAGCGTGTACGATCTCGTAATGACACAAGAACACGCGGCAAAGCGTCCGAATTATTTCGCAATACATAGTCAAAGTTTCCATTGTTTCCAAATTGAATTTTACCTTTGTCTATTAATCTTATAATGGATAATTCTTGTTTGAAAAGATGGATAATATGTTTCATATAAAATAATCGTGCAGCATTAAAATATTAAAGTAAGGGTATAGATGATGAAAAAATAGTACGACTGAAACTGAATGAACGAGTTAACCTTCCTTCGAAAATTCAATTTTTCTTACTTCCGAGGACAGCAGAGTTATTTTTTTACTTCCATAATTATCCTCCTAAAAGAATACAAAAGAATATGAGCTTTACTCATCAAAATGCAAGGCAGAATATTTTAAATGAGCTGAAAACAATAAAGGGCTGTATCATCAAGAGCTCAGCTAAATGAAAATCATAATGCCTTTTATGCATGAAAATATTAATTTTGCTAAAAATTTCAATTTTATAGAAATGAAACGTAAATAATTAAGAATTGCTTGTTAATAACACATGATATTACTATAAAATTTTTATTTTAATAATTAAATTTATGTTCATTTTTAATGAAGAAATATGGTGATACAAATTTGCGTGATCAGAATTTAGAAATAACATGCATAATTTAATGTGTTTGTTTTAATTATTACTTTGGGTGTTCATAATGAGACGATAGGAACGATTGAAAGCTCTCTGCTTTTATATCTGCATAAATTATTAATATTAATGTGTTAAAGTTTTCAATCATTATCTCTGGCGGGCGTATTAATTCTGTTGATATTTGAACGATGGATATCTCTCACTACACGTCATTGCGTTTGACGTCGCCGCTTGTCAATTCGTTAGTCTCTTCCCCTTTCGACGAACGTGTCTTCGCTATAATTATTAATTATGATAAATATTCATTTTCTCATTACTACAAATTCCCCGAAGCGTTGTCAATCAACGGTTACATATACATACAAGCACCATCGAACGTTACACGGAACAATAACACGAAATATATTCGCATAAAAATTTATTTGATTGCGGAACGGGAAGGACCGACGTATTGCAACGTCCGAAAAATCAATTATCTTTTGCTAGTAATATAATAATCGAACGAATTTTACTGACGTATTGAAAGCGTGAGAGGGGGGGGGGGGGAGGAGGGGGAGGGAGAGGAAGAGGAAGATTGACACACAACGCGTGACATGTATAGATCAAAGATTTATATGAATTACGTTCAGATAAATTACACTGTTAAATTTTATACGGTCAAATTAACTTAATGTGAGTCGCCACTGCTCCTACTCAATAATATCGTTATTTTTTACTAAAATAATGGTTATATTTGACACT
This sequence comes from Trachymyrmex cornetzi, assembly GCF_001594075.2. Taxonomy (NCBI): domain Eukaryota; kingdom Metazoa; phylum Arthropoda; class Insecta; order Hymenoptera; family Formicidae; genus Trachymyrmex; species Trachymyrmex cornetzi. Next base: position 1,057,467 of record NW_017298173.1, read on the forward strand.
ATACAATATCAATTTAACATTATATAGTGTGGAATTTAATTATCATTTTAGTAAAAAATAACGATATTATGGTAGGAGCAATATGGCAACTCACATTAGGTTAAATTTGACACTATTGATTTAACAATGTATAATAATAAGAAACAGTATTTCTATCATACATATAATTAAAATATAAAGAAAAGAAATTATATAACATTCGAGAACAATTAATATTTTCTCCGATACAATAATATTGAAGGTAATAATACTAATTGCGTTTTTTGCAATATTACATAGCATAGCAGATAGAAGATTAAAAATTTATATGTAACAAAAATGTTTAAACTACTATAATTAAAAAGACTTTATATGATATATTTTGTTAAATATTCTGTATACTCTTAGTAAAACAAATAAGCTATGGAAATTCGAAATTTGCATTATGTGGGTATCAGATGTATTGCTGCGTCCGAGCGCTTCCTTTAAAATTACCATGTAAAAGCGTAGAATTCTCGGTGTATGCATGTTGGCACTTGAGCTGCGAGTCCATCGTGAAATCTGTCGATAACATTCGCGCTTGGCTTACTTCCAGCCTCGGGAACAGAGCGAAAACGACGAAGAGCGCGTAAAAAGCGGTGCAAAGAGCGTCGCGAGTGCGATCGGGACTTCCGGTGACTTTAATTAGCGGTTTCCAATTCGTTAACGGCGCGATACGTGAGCGGAATTTTTCGCCTGTCGAAAAAATTAGCATTTTGTCCAGCGTTCCCTTTCAAGACGCGCCCCTTGGTAGCACACGTAATTGAAAAAAGACCTTAATAGTTTTTAGTGGAGTTAACGTTGGAATTTTAAATTTTTAGATGCAGAAAATTGGATTGGTAATAAACCGATTTACATTCATGAAGATACATTTCTCGTAATGATCAGCAAATTTTTTACATAAAGATAAAAGTATCGTGCTTGTGTATAAAGGATTATATTACACGCTAGCTTTGAAAAATAGTTCGAAGATTGGATATAGAGAGAACACATTTAGATTATTCAACAAATAAAAATATACTTTTAATAGTATTGAAAATATAGAAAGTAGAAGAAAGAGAGAGAATGTATAGCAAAATTTGTAATGTACGTTCTTAAAGAATTAACGTGAAAATGAGAGAAGAGACAGGAAGAGAGAGGAATAAGGTGTGGATTCTACACACGCATTTCTGAGAAATGAAAAATAATCAACAGTGATATGACCCAGCGGGAGTCGATCCTTTTGTTTCTCTAATTTTGGAAAGTTATACGCTTCTGACCGCGTATAATCGAATAACATAGAATTGCACGAAACTTATACTTCTGCGAGTGGAATTGCGGAATATAATCGCGGAGCTGGTCGAGTTGCTTTCGGGAAAGTTACATGAGCGATCTATACCTCCCCCTTATTTTTCTGTTTAAACTAAATTCCAGTTCTCCACGTTTAATCAACTATTTTATTCGTTATTTTTTTTATTCTACCACTGTATAATTTACCACTGTATAATGCATATTTCTATATATTTTTAATATTACATTTATTTAAAATTCAAATTATTTAAAGCTTGTTCTTAGTGCATTAATGTAAAATAATTATTTGTATTATTTTTTTAATCATAATTTATAAAAATTTTGAGCGATGGAATGGAAGAGATAACGAAAGTACACGGAATTACCTCAAAAATAATGGTAATAAAATTATAAATATTATATTTTTATCTTTACTAATTTGTATTGTACATTAATTTTACTAATACTTTAATTTTCTACTTATTTTTTTTAATAATACAATTATATTTAAATTACTATAAATTTCCTTTGAACAATTTATGTATACATCTATGATTTATATATAGAACACTTGACACTTTTCCAATTTCTTTTAAGTTTTAATAACATTTTTAAGAATCGGCCCTGATAACTTCTTTGGCGAAATATTTCTAGAAAGAGAGAGACATCTAGAAAGATGATTCGTATCACAAATTCGTCGTAAACCGCGCAGCGAGAAACCATAAAAATAAGTTACCCGTCTTCGTTAGAAACAGGTTTTGCTATGGAACTAACGCGGGAAAGCAGAAAGAGGAAAATGCGTTAAAGCGTGTAATGAAGACAAAAGCTTGGTCGTAAGATCGTCAGTGAATTTTTTAGGGTCAACTCGTCAAAATTAATTACACTGTCGTCTTTAAGGAGCGTTGAAAAGTTCTTCTGCAAAAGATATTCCTCTTCTCTCTCTTTCTCTATCTTTCTCTCTCTTTCTCTTTCTCGCGGAAAAAGAACTTTATTATGCCGAGCCGAGTTTAAAAGTCAAAAGCCCTTTACTCGGTTTCATAACGATTTACTTTAATTAAAGTATCTTTAAAACGATTACGAGGAAACTGCTTCCTGGAAGATATTCGATCCTATGCACTGGCATCGAGTTTAGTCGTTTTATAATTTCAAGTTACAATCGTTTTATTCTCTCAATTAAGAGTAATATTACTTCTGACTGTTTCTATTTTAAAAACAAGTAAATAACAGTTCGTCTTTAAGACGGCAGAATTATTTCGATGCCGGAATAATGCTTGGTAAAAAAAGCGATTTTACTTTGTAAAATCTAATTTCTTTGATATTTAATTAATTGAAACTTCCGAAGATCGAATGCATTCCATCCTTGAATTTATAGTTGGTGTCCTTGAATGCGTTCCGTCATTGCAGCACGAAGCCTTAAAGACTAGCATCTTAATAGTATATTCTGATAATGCCGAGAGACGACACTTATAATTACCTACATCTCGAAACACATTTCAGTCTCACTAGTTACATTCCATTCGCTCGTCTCTCATCGAGCTCAATTCTATACTGAGGCGATCATTAAGTGTTTTTCTCAAGGTTGACTGGATGCAAGGAAATTGTATATATTCTTCAGTAGTTTTCGTTTATTTTTATCTTCATACGAATTAAAAATCGTGCACGCGCATGTCTTCATTTGACGTGAAATGATACTCCGTCGCTTGTCATCAATTCCACAAGTCTCGACCGGTTGTTTCACATTCCAAGGAGCGCAATTGCATCCCGGATTTTACTGTGGAGCTCTCGAGCTTCCGCATGTGAAGTGTGATTTTTAGCATCGAGTTGTAATGAGTTGCTACGACTTCAGCTTGTACATTTGCATCGCTTTATTTTGTGTTTTAGAAAATACTAGAGTTTAATTAGTATTAAAATTAGTTGGATTTTATTAGAATGATGATTTATATTAATGAGAATTATCGCGAGCTCATGCATAAGTTAATAGTTTATATTTTTTAATTTGTTCTAATTGCTTTTACAGAAGAACTAAAAATTTTTTTAATGTAATTTTATGTTCATTAAAGAATTTTGAATTTTCTTTGCATTTCGTATTAAAATTATATATATTGCAAATAAATATTACAAAATATGAATAAAAAAAAGGGACCAATAAGGGGAATATATATCCAGAAATTATTTTATTTAAATTATTTTGTTCACATGTAGATATTGGATGCGCATTTAAGAATTCAATGTTTCACGGAAGTTTAACAGGGTGAAAAAAAGTCAGGGGAAAAATGAAGGCGATTTGAAAGCGTGGCTCAGAAGAATGGAAATAAGAAAAAAAGAGAAGAGCGCGGATTCATGCCTTACACTTGCGTTTTACAGGGTCACGTATTCGGCCGGAACTTTGCTCCTTAAGTCTAATTATTACTCAGTTTTAATTGCAGTCGACCGCGCGCGTGTTGTACATAAGCGGCTCGACAACCCGTTTGTTTCTCTTTTGATATCGCGAGAAGAGAGATATAGAGGAGGATGGGAGAAATTTGTAGAAAAAGAGAAAAAAGTGATAGTGAATCCTCGCGCGCGCGCTCACGCTCGCGTGTGTTAAATTGAATTAATTTCGCCCTCTCATTCCGTCGGTCGTTACTCGAGACGAGATAATTAATTGCCGGTTTGCATGGCAGCCAATAAATAAATCTTTTTAAAGCGGAAACTCGCGTGCGACCCAATAATGTCCAATGTTTCGTATAGGCGAGTTCCTCTATTACCATTTATTAATTGCTATATATTGTGAAGGATTAATAACAAAATAATAATAAATTGATATATATAGCTCCCCTTAATTTTTCTCAAAGGAAGCTAAAGTTAATAATAACTGATTCAAAAATTAAAAATAAATCACACAAAGGGTGTTATAAAATGTATATAGTAATATTTATATTTAATATTTTGCGAATAAATTTTACGGAAACATTTTATTTTGAAGATTAAGTTTAAAAATATTTTTAGAATTGATATCCAAAGTTTTGTTCTTATTGAGTACTTTGAAAAATGAGTGGCAGCAGATACTTCAATTTTAGAATTGTCAATGAAATAGTTGCCAGAACTATTTCATTTTCTCTCAGTATGGGTAAAAATTTATCTTTAGATATATATAAATAGTATATCCTTTAATAATTCTTTAATAAAATTAAATCATATCATGATTACGGTTATATCTACTCATTATCATTTACATACAAATAAAAACTTCCGCTGACGGAACTTTGAGAGAATGAGGAAATGGCTGTCGCGGATTACAATAGGTTTTTGCGAAAGGAGGAATAGATAGAAAGAGAGGCAAAGGGACCGTATATCACTGATTCAACTAATGAGCCTGGGAGTTCATTGAGTTCCCGCAAGAAGAGAGGGAACGCGATGGCTGGGTCATCAAACGGGTACCCAAAAGTATCGTTGAAATCAAGCGGCGGTTCGATTAAGGCGATCAGAAAAAAAGAAGAGCTCCAGTTGGCTCGAGGCGGAAGAGAGTCGAAACGGATGATGAGAAGAGTAGAAGGGCACAAAAGAAGAATTTTGCATGTCTGATTACTTAGAGCGCGGAAGAGACCTTTGTAACTTCCAGGACGTTACTTCCTCGAAGAATCATTCGATGTCCCGGCGTGACGATCTTTTATTGAAGGATCGAAATCTTCATTGCGATATCGCGAATAAATGTACCAAAGACGGAAATGATCTTTACTTTTATGGAGATGGATAACTTTGTAAATATTGGAAATATCGATTATATAAGCTGTTTTTCGACTGGGTTTCGCATAAAAAGCATTTACGAGACACCTTATTCTTTTAGTCTACTACTATTATTTGCATAGAAAGTATACACAGAAAGAATACTTTTGCTGAGTAGTATCTAAAAAATTTACCTAACTCCGTTTCATTTTGGTCAGTCTACCTCACATAGCTATTTTTAGTCAAAGAGATTGTATTCACAAACTGTGCTAGGATAATGATTAATTAATTGTAGCAAAAATTTTCTAAGATATGTCATTTTCTATGAATGTAGAAATATCGCGATTAATAATGCCAAAGACGTGTCAGACAACAAAAAAAATAGGCGATAAGAAAAATTTACTCACCAACTTTTTCTTAAAAGTCGTTGCAAATAACATATACAATGCTTTTAGTGCAAACTATTCGACACAACAAATTAATATTATATCAACAATCTACAAAACAAGAGATTTTTCTGCTATGTATTGATTGAGTTTTAAGTATTTTGACAATCAGTCGCGGACAGTTATCAGCCCCGGTGTTCTGTATTTCTTTTTGCAGCATTGTTACAAATGCTTAAGTATTGTGCATAATTATTTTGATAATCCAATAAAATTATTTCCGGATTTGTTTCTAGTTAAACTTTTAGATACTCCATCGAAACTGTTTTTTTTTTTGTAAACCTATTGGGCGTAACTATGTTAATTTACACGATTGCATTCTTAGCTGCAGCGCGATTGTGCGATTTCCGATCAACAAACCAGCAGCATAGTGTTGACGTAGATTTACAAGTCAGCGAAATATGCGGAAGTTGCATGTCCGACGATAAGGCTCTACTGTCCATTCGCTCACCAGCTGCGTTAGTCATTTTCTTGCTTCCTTCTCTTTTCGAATCTTTCCGAGCCTCGGTTCGGAGGTAGCTGAAAACTGGCTACTAAGATTGTCATATTGCTCCCGCGATCTCGCATCTGAAATTCAAATGGCCGACGCGAGCCATGACTTTCAAATCTATCGATTAGCGCGGATAGCACTGCGGCGAGATACAAATTCGTCTCAGCCGAGATGCTGGCGCATATTTATGCGTTCGGCAAGCACAGCCGCGTGATGTACCTCGATGAATAATATAGCAGAGAGATCTGTCTAATCCAATGCTGTTCGCGCGTTTCAATTTCTTACCTGTTTCACTGCCCACCGGGAGATTGGAGCGACGAGTATGCGCTTCACACACTTTGCACGGCATAGTAAGCGAGGAAATGAGCAGAAGTTTATTTGCATCGGTAAAAAGAACAGAAAATTTCGATTAAGTGTAAACAGAATCGATGAGAACTTAAAAATTGTAGAATGTACGCATGTTAATATCGCCGTACAATTCGCACATTCCCGAAGTAACTCTATCCTGCGTTTTACGATCGAAATAAAATTTCACGAGGAGAATATATGCCACGAAGAAACATGATTACATTAGCATTCAACGTTGTGTTGCGATGATCTGCACTTTTCGTTGGAAGATAAAGCGTTGGCAGCGCAAGAAGAACTCGCGAAATAATAATACTAATAAAGTATAATTCGACAATATAATGATAATATATATAAACAGCAATTATGGCTAATTTATGCAGCGGTATTGGGGCGCCCCGTTTCAACGAGAAGATAAAAACCGTGAGGATCGGCTGGAAGAATTCGGCCCCGCTAATCAGCATTATCCCGAAGGGTTTAATCATCGGGTTGATATTTAAACATGCATTATTGCTTGATATATGATTGTCGTATATTTTCTTACTGAGTGCATCATTTAACACCTCGATTAGGGAAGAGATTACACAGCACTTTCAAAACGGAGAATACGAGAATCCTCTTAACCGCAATTAACAAACTATTAAAGCACTTTGAAGATTAGGCCGCTAAATCATTAATTAAATGTTTGAATTATTAATAAGCGATTTAGGTAACAAAATTTTCCGAAAAAGAATCCGAAGAAACGAAATGTTATCCTTGCGAAGTAATAATATTTCCGCGGAGATCTCCACGTTGAATATAATTTACGCGCAGTGTATAAAACTTTTTCGAAGAAAAATGCGCGCCGGTATTGCACTTTCGCAGTCGTCGTCGTATAATAATTTCTACGAACTTTGGCCCATTAATAAGGATAATTTTTGCAGGATGTAACTCTTTTTATATTTTCCCTGACATTCCCTTTTTCTTTCGCATTTATTTTTCTCATTCATTCATTTATCTTCTCGTCTCAACGTGCACGACATAGTCGTAATCTTGAACAGTAGATTAATCTCTTTACCACTATTAATATTTAATTTATCTAGTGAATTGTGTATATCTTCTTTTGTACAAGCATGATTCTACATTGTATCAAACTGCGACAGAGTATTATATTGTTTGCAAACGCTTAATTGATATAGAAATACTCTGTGTGATATTATAGATAAAAGTTCTGTGTCGGCAGTATTATTTTTTGCTAGGAAAGAAAAGTGATGTATAAAATAAAAGCAGGTTTCTTGAAGTCCAAAATTTAGCTAAATACAAATTTGAAAATTTTGTTTGCATCAGCAAAATAATTATGTAAGTATTGGTTGCTAAAATGTTAAAATTTTTTACAGCATTGTTATAAATGTTTAAGCGTTTTACATAATTATTTTGATGGTCCAGCAAAATTATTTTCAAATTTGTATCTAGCTAAATTTTTAGGTACTTTAACAAAACTATTCGTTGTGTGTATAAAAAGCTACGATTTAAAAAATTCTACATTCTACAACCACGAATTGTTAGGACACATCTCAAAGATGAAAAAATGCTACAAATAAAACAAAAAAAATGTACGCGGATTCAAATGAGACCACTTTTCTCGAGAGGGTTAACGTCGCGAGCTGTGCGATAATATTTACTCGTCGCCGCGTTCCGCACGCATTAGTGTTCGCGTGTGCGCGTTTTTTCGCCCACGTTGAGCGCAATCAAGAAGTGATATGAGCAGGTACGTACCTACCGCGATACGTGGTCCACCACTTTTTCGTCGGCCACGGTCGATAGTTTTAGCCCAGCGAAGGCGAAAAGGTCCAGGGAGCGAGGGAGATGAGAAAAACGCGTCGGGTGTGAGAGGGCATCAACAGCATCCGTGAAATAATAACGGTGTATATAGAGTGTAATTTAGCTAAACGTATGCAGCGTCGTATTGAAGCTCGCCTTCAAGCACAGGGACGTGCTAAGTGAAGTATTTCATTGGCTCATAAAATACTTTCCTTTAAAAAGTACATTAAAAAATTTCAATTTGATGTAATTTTGATGAAAGCATTAAAAATTATCTTTTCGCAATTTGAATTAATGAAAAATTATATAGCTTATAAAAATCCATTAAAAAAAAAATATTTTAGAAGTTTAGATCCGTTATATTTACTTTTCAAATTTCTTCTGAAATCTTTTTAGAAATATGCAAATGATGTCATTATTAGTAATAATTTGTGAAAAAAAATTTTTTGTTTAGTCTTTCTAATTTACTATAATAAATTTATGTTCTCAATTTTCAATCTAAACCACTAATCTTTCTAACTAAAAGAATAATAATCTTTTTAACTAAAAGAAAACCGTTTTTTGCTTAAGGCATCTTATGTTTTGAGGTGGAGGTCCTGGTCGATCAGACGTGACAAATAGTGCCATTGGAGATAATAGAATTTACGACCGCGTTATATCCGCATCTATTGTTTTCGCGACATCGTTGTGCCCACGGACAACCGCCGTTTTTCTTCGTGACATTGCCAATCGCTCAATTACGTCGCGACTACTAATCTGGTTGTAATTCGTGCAATTTATCTAGCTATTTTCCATATCGTTATCAATAAAATGTGATAAAATCGCGTTATATGCAAATCGGTCTTAGCGCAGAAAAATTATAGAGATTTTATAATAGTGATTTTATAGAATGTACAAGTTTACAAAATAACTAAATTATAGTTTTAAATTTTATCTTTGTTTAAATAAATCTACTGCTGATTAGTATATTATTGTAAATTATATAATAATATAGCAGTGCAAAGCAAATTTATTTATAAGTTTTAAAGAATTGATTTATTAAGTATAAAATTCATCACATTCTATTGTGTTGCTGCTTTTGTCAATTACACTCTCTCATCTTTCTCTTGTCAAATTATAAAGATTTTATAAAAGTAATTTTATACACTGTACGGAATTTACAGAACGACTTACATAAATCATGATTTAAGTTTATTAAATAAAATTACTAACTAGTAATTGTAGCTTTGTAAAGCAAATTTATTTATGAGTTTTCAAGCATTTATTTATTACAAGCAAGAGATTCATATTCCATTATGTTGCTAATTTTATCAACTGTGTTATTTTTTCAAATATACACTGGGTATATATTCGCGTAATATAATTTCGTTGTACTTGTCGGAACTTACTTTACTATAAAGATAAATGACAAACATATTTAAATAGATTTTGATTAAAATTAGTTCAAGTATTATAATTAATTCCAATATTAATTTTTCTAAATTCGCTTTATCTCAGTTGGGTATACGATTTGTGTTTTACACAAGTGTTTCAATTTAAATTTTACATAATTCTTCTAAAATCGAATTTCATCCTCAATTTTTCCAAATATAAATATGCAGATCATTGATCATCTAAAAATTTGATTTGTTCGAAAAATATTTCATTTCTATAATCATGGTATTAATTTTCAAATCAATTTGCATTGGAATTATGCAACTTCAATTTCGTTATAACCGTTTTGCAGTACGTACTTCTTTAATAATTTATTATTAAATTAAATATTATTATATACCTATTATTAAAAATATTTTAATAATATGAATTTATTGTATACATTTTATATACCGATTTTAGAATACTTAATCTTATAATTAAAATATATTTATTTTATTTTACTGTAAAAGAAGAAACGTGACTACGTAGTTAATAAGTAAACGTTGATCAGTATGGTAAAAGAAGAATTAAATTTGCTGAAAGAAAAGAGACGAAGAAAAATAAATTAGTAGGTAGTAAATTATGTAAAAATATTTCCAAGAAATTTATTTTTCCTTATTTATAATTATTTTGTATTACTTATAAAAAAGCATGTGTCATAAATTATTATATAATATATTTCTTCGTTATAAATTTACAAAGTATCGCCAATTTTTCTTGCGGGTTCTTCAGATCTTTTCGAGGAACTGCTAAAGGACCCCCCTCCCCCCCCCCGTAAAAAAAGATTGAATAAGTACAGTATGTTGCGTTCACAATCCGAGCACCCTTCGCAAGGCGACACTTCTTGAGTTCTGGGGCCCATCGGGATCCATCCCTGAGTTATGCCACGAGATGGATAGCCTGAGGCCCGCGGTGAGTAAATTACAAGGTAAGACGGAACGCGCTGACTCCCTCCCGATGCCCTGGTCCCCCTCCTCTCTCTTCTGCCCTACCGTCTCCATCGTGTTTCTGCGAGAGGCTCGAACGTCCCACGAGCATCCAACACTTTGGGCCCCGCTATGAATACACCTTCGGTGTGGCTACTGTACTGCGAGATACACTCGACGCTCCTCGTTCCTTCGTTCGAACTACTCCTCTCTTCCCGTTTCCCTTGATCTCGTCTCGAGCACCTTTTTTCTTCTTCCTTCGCTTCTTCTTCTGCACTTTCTTCCGCTGTGGATCTTTGCAGCGAACATTCTTCGTGGCACGCTGAAGTCGTGATGTGTAAGAAAGATGAGTTTTATTGCGGTACGAAGGGGGACCATTAACCCCTTTATGCGTCGTTATTTGTTTATTAATGGAACAGATCGTACATAAATGAAGGGAGCGAATTTATTATTCGGTGACTTTGGTTCAGTATCCTTTTGCGATGAATTTGCTTTCGTGTACATTAAATTGAAGGTCCTTGACGTATTTTAATATTATTTAGAAGTAACATATAATGACTTAAGATCGACTTTATTGTTAGGAAAAGTATTAAATAACGCTTGTACGAATACAAATTTTATTTAATATTTTATTGTTTAATAATATATGTAAAAGATTAAATATTGAATAATTTTTATATATATGTTTATCATTATTAAAATATTAAGACAGAACTGAACACATATGAACACGTCAACTAATTGTAAGTAAGAGCAACTCTCTTACTTCAGTTGTTATGTATTAATTTTTATACATGTATCTCATAAATTATTGTATGAATAATTATATATGATAAGAATGTTGTACATATATGTACGTATATTATCTTAATGTATATGTAATAGTATATATTATATCTATATACATGTACATATATATATGTATAGGGAGAATCGTAATGAATGTCTAAACATTTTATCATGGGAGATAAATATTTTATTTTCTCTTACACGTAGTCTCTTACGTTCTTTCCAGTTGCAGTCGGTAATTCATCTCCCATGATAAAATGTTGAGACATTCATTATGATTCATCCTGTATGTACTATTACATATTGCACATACATATATTCATATATGTGTGTGTAATAATATGTAATAAAAATGTTATTTTGACATACATATGTATATATAACGTTTTTCTTATAAATTATTTATATACGGAAAGAAGTTTTGCTGAAGAAAATAAAAATCTTGATAATACTTTTAATGCTTCCACGATATACTTTCTATATAAAAGCTGTGTGTTTCGCGGATTATTTCCGTGTCCATATCCATTCTTGAAATGTCATCTTTGGAAAAAATTTTACTAGCACTCAAACTTGATTATAATGCTGCAAAAAGTTTTGGTATCCTAACAACCAATTTAAGCGTTTTAAATAATTATTTTGATAATTGAATAAAATTATTTTCAGATCTGTATCTATTTAAATTTTTAGATACTTCAGCAAAATCAAATTTTTTTTTCGTATAATTTATGAAATACGATATAAAAATTAAAAACAACCAATATAGTGTACTGAGTACACAAGCTACCAGTATAATTTTTTATCGTTATCATTGAAGCAAAAAAGTCGATGAAATTCCTACAAAGTAAAATTATTGCACACGTGGGGCGTAAATGATCTGTCTATTCATCTCAATGTTGCGGATGTCCAATATGCGTGAAACGACACGCATCATAAAGACGTCACAAGCATCGCGTTTATCGGACGCAACGCAATACGCACGTATTACCGCGACCGCGTTGCGGACAGATGTCGAACTTTCCCCTTGGCGCGTTGCGGATTTTCCACGCACGTGGCACAATTCGGCCGCATATGTCGTCGATAACGGCCATTAACGTGCTACCGGAATTTTCACGATCCGCGAGTATATCCGGGCGTGTTGCGTCGACGGACAAATAAGTGGCGTCGCTGTTTTCAGCGTCGAGTACTGACGCTGAATTTGCAGTTTTGGTTACAGCAATATTAAGAGTGTTCTACTCGACACGAGTCAAAATACACCATTTTGTTTCGCAGTTTATATTCGCTGGAACTTTTTTCTTTTTATTTGCCACCGCTTGCACGATAGCCGTACTGAATAAGTTATTAAATATCAAACTTAAAGAACATACGACAAATTTGATTATCTCGGTTTATTGCCGTAATGTCAACATTAATATGTTCTTTCCATTGATGAGCAACATGAAACATAATAAGGTATTAATCTATTCTATGGCTTTTCCGTGTAATATTTTTACAATATATGATATTTATTGCAATAAATATGTTAGATCTAAAATAAGTAAAATTAAAAAAGAGCAACGCAAATTAATTATCGTAACAACAATAATTGATAATTATTATCGTGTGCATTGTGGTTTATTTGTGAAATAATTAATACTCGATGCGAAATATTAATTAGCAATTATTTCTTGTTAGGATGAAAATTGTTATATATCACCCTGGTGATTTGTTGTTAATTTCGATTTTGTCGTGTTACGCATCGCAGCGAAATATGGCGCGGCCGAATTACGCAAGTTTGTTAATTAATCGTGTTATAGATAACCGCATCAAAATTTCGCGTCGCAGGTTAAGGGTTAATTGCATTCGCACCAGTCGACGCCGTCGTCGCGGCTAAGTCCTTTACGCCACTCAACTGTATGGCAGACGCCAGATTTGCAGCTTCGCAATTTCCATGTGCAACCGCGCAATTACAACTTACCCTCTCTTGTCTTTCCATTCGGCGAGCGAAATATTGCAGCCAAGATCTGACGTAATGATACAAAAAAATGTATTCTTGTAAATTATAGAGCCTACCTGAATCTAGAATTTAGAAATCTGTTCTATTTACAAACAAAAATTAAATATTTTCTTGTTCTAATTACAAAGTTTTTAAACATTTTGCAGACATTAAGATATAGTAAAGAAAAGAGTGTCTGAAAAAATAGGATTCAGTAGGCATTGTTTTTTTGATAAACTTGGATTTAGGGGGGAAGAGTTTTTATTAATTTTTTTCATGGTCAATGTTGATATATTTCATCAAAAAAACAACGAAGACTTTTGACAAGCACAATTCGAGCTACAAACTCGGTAAGATAGATTCGATTCGATTTGACGCACATGGAATTACGTGTGCGTGACTGCGCGAGCAGCGTTAATTATGCATGCGCGCTGTTAATTTCGCGCGCCTGATTTGTCTCCCCCTTGCAATGAATTTCGCACGGTGTTGCGGACTGCGAACGTCTTGCTTTCCAGACAGGAATCCGCTTCGTACATGGATTTATGCGACGCTCCCCTACAGACCGACATTTATTTTCAGTATGTAGTTAAAAAATAACAGAGCATCTCTCTCTCGCCAGATTTATTATTACCATAAATTTGCAATTAAGTTTCAAATTAAGTTAATGATTTTATCGAAGCATAAGTTTCTATCTTGAACGATTTAATGAATTTATAATTAAATATCTTTGATAGCTCATTTATACTTATTTATTATATGCATATATAAAGATATTTAATAATTAATAAAAACGTGAGAATTTAATATCATGCTCTTTAAGCGACTTTATGGTGCAGAGACAGGAGAAACGAATGTTTTGCATGTTCGCGCGAAGTGAATCGTCTCAATCGCTCTTATCGCGAATGGCGGACGATTTCCGCAAACCATGAGCGTGAGGGGTCTCATTAGCGTCCCTTTTTATTCATTCCACAGAACGATTTCCCATGTTGTCCCTCGGAACGGAAATGGCGAGAGCTCCCTTATCGCGGTTCCTTCCGGCTCGCGTAAACCAACCGTGCAGCCGACGGCTATCCTCCGGAATTGCGATTTTGTACCTCTTTGAAGTGCAATTTTCAACAAAATTAAACGTAGCATTATTTAAAGAAATTAGGGATTTTATTAAAAGATCATTATTATAAGAATTTATCAGAGTTATATAACGGAAAATTATTCTCTTCTTTTGGTAAAAATCAATATTTTTAAGTCAATTCCTGGCTAGAAAGCTCTAGGCGATAAAATAGTTTGGATAATTAGAATATTAGCTCATCTATACATAGATAGATTTTTAAAAGTATCTTTTAAAACATTGAATAAACTCTTTTACCTTTCACCTTTCAAAACTTTTATGAAATATTTTCTGCGTACTCTTATTTAAATAATCTGGTAGTAAATTACCGAATTCTTATTAGTAAAAGGTCTTGTGCTTTCATCCTTGAAGGGACAGTTCGCCTATTTCGAAGCGACGTCTGAGCGCGATGATTCACAAACGAATGAGTGAGCTCAACAGTGCAAACCGCACGAGAGCTATTGGAATTCGTGACCTTCGGCGAAGCGAGGTGCAGCTTGTAATGCACCGTACTTGTACCCAGTTGCGTGGGTGTATAGGAGATACGTGCCGTCGCGAGCGTGTTGGGGAAGCTGCACGAATAAATTCATTTACCGAGGACGCAGGATGAGTTACACGCATTGGGAGAGCGCATTGCGAAACGCTAAATTAATTTCGGAAGTTGAAAAACTGCAGCTTGACACGAATGCCAGAGAGAAAACGGCGCTGCGAAATTTAATCTGCGACTGTTTCGGCGGACAGGAAATAATCCCTCTAAATATCCATATGTTAATATTTCAATGAGTTGAATATTTTAAACCGTAGAGTTTAAGCACATCCGGAAAAGTAGTATGCATTTGGCTTCAAATTACATGAACCCCGCTTTGAGAAGCTAAATTCGTTGAAGCTATTTTTGGAAGAATTGATTTATTTTTCTTTATTGCTAACGAAACGTCCCTGGCACAATCCGTAAGATATTTATGTAGAATAAAATTACACATGTTTTAAATCGCACGTGAGCGAAATATGATTCTTTTTTAAATGGATATATTTATTTTATATTCTCCTTATTCTATATATAGATCATCCTGTAATTTACGCGTCAAACCGGTCGCTTTGTACCGTCATGTCGCTGCATGCGAGTGACCGAATGTAGCTGAAATACGTCCATTCGGTCCGAAATACCGGCGAGTCGGTCACGGGCAGTCACACTGCGTCGTAAATTCATCAGTGTTACAACCGATTAGCATACCAGGAGGGGCCATGGTTCATATTGTCGTCTACGAGCGTTCATCATTTGCCGCATTGAAGTTTGAGGTTCTGGACAGATCTTTTACCACATCACATGATTAGGAACTTCATGAGCCGCTTCACTGGTCAATAATACTGCGACATAGTTGTTGTCAATAAAACTTTATTATGATATTAAACAGATTGTTGTTTTAACGAAGCGGTTTTAATATTAAGTGATAAATTTGAAATAATGAGCTAGTACTAGATAATGACAAAAATTGTTTAACCCGAACGTGAAAGTTTAATGCGAAAAAATTAAAGCGCAAAAAAATTTTATATTAACGAAAAATTTTATTTATTTTTATTTAATTTTTTGACATGTTTGGGATTTAAATATTCTATTTAAAGAACTGTGAAAAAGAGTCTCTTATTGAATGCTTCTTGTAGTAACTTAATGATTAAGCTTAACCCAAAAATCATTGACGATGATCTCTTAAATGTAATAATTTAGTTGCACTTAATGAATTAATTTCGAGATGGTTGCAATTCCGGAAGCACAATTATCGGATTCCAAATAAGCTCTCTCTCCCCATCTCCCTCCCCCCTCTTTCTCTCTCTCTCTCTCTATCTCTCTCACACATGATGTATATCTTTGTTCGTTTGAAAACGGCATCACTAAAGTTCACTGTTCCGCGTGCTGCTTTGATAAGAATTCTGTGTCAAGCGTTGCAATTAATATAACCTGGTGCAACATTTCGCGTGTCGCCCGTGTTTTACACGCTCTGCTAAATATCTGACGGTCTGCCGAACGAAGTTCTTGCCAGTTCTAGCCCGATTCCGCATCCTTTCGCTTCACGCGACACCGCGTTTCTTTTTCATTTCGACGAAAGTCATTCCGTCGGAAGGGAAGCAGCATGGGATACAAAGTGCTACTACGTAATTGGAAACCCTCGAATATCGGCCTCTGGTAGTCCGACACCGTATTACCAAACATTGACATCTCTGTTTTCCTTTCAACAATCTAATGTGACTTTGATATCATAATTCTTGCACACAAACATGACTAAAATAAAGCGTAATTAATTAAATCTTGTAATAACAGAGATTGATATCTTTATAATTGCGATTATTAAAATGATTTAATCTGATAAGATGCAGTTTTTATTTAGAAGAATACGAAGATAAATTGTTGTGTACAAATAACTTGATGGACGTAGATATAAGAATTACATTTGTTTTATTTACATTTTTATTACTGCTTTAATTTTTCGAAATTTGGACTCTTATTTTTATCCGTGTTTTTTATTTTATCAATTGCATTTGAAATTTAATTGTTACATGAAAGTTGAACAATAGTGGTTATAATTATGGACGTTATAAAAATTTTGGGAGACTTGGCGAATGAAATCAATAATCGTGACTGACGAAAAACGCGTCATGTAAACGTGCCAATCGCAGATGTTATCCCTCGGCAGAATTACCGGAAATCCTCGAAATCGTCATTGATCGTTGCTTTGAGTGAAACAAGCGTGACGTATTGAAAAAAAGCCAAATTGAGTATGACAAGAGACATCGTCAAAACATTTCATAGGGAGTTATATATATTTTAGGTATTTAAATCTTAAAAAATCAATACTAGAGTCTTTAACTCCAAAAATCATAAAGAGCTTATGCATTTAATAACATTAAATAATTATTTTAAAAAATTATGAATTATTATTATTCAATTGATGATTAATAACATAACATTTTTTCATTTTTCTTATTTTCTCTTGTTACATCTAAAGAACTGAACGTCTTATTTTTTTACATAGAATGCCTGTACGTAAGTATTGTTTTAAAAAATTATTAGTATGTGTTGTACTTACGTTTTATTATTAATGTCTTATTCCAAATGGTGCTTCATAAGATGGAATTTAGATGGAATGTTAATACTAAATTTTTTTCTTCACAAAACTCCGTTTAGTCCCGAAACGCAAATGCGTTTTCTTGCATCATTCTTGCGCGGCGCCTATACATATAATCGAGTGAACATGCTCGACCAATTTCGTGGATAGGCCGTTGGCTTTATCGAATGAGAAAAAGCTGCGTTGCTTTCCACGTATCCACATAAATCTGCAGAAAGACCGCGGTGATCCCGCACGGTCACGCTGACGTCGCAGAATCGTCCTCTCTTTCGGTCCAGCGCGTGCCACGCTCTGTCTCTTCCCCAGCCAGCACGTGCGTGTTATCGGAAGGCACGCTGTCACAGTACTACGAGAGCTTTCACCTCGTCGATTCACAAGGCGTCCCTGATAATCCGTATATGCATGGATACTGTCAGGATTTTCCAGTTATACGGACTGGCTGAAATTTTTCCTGGAAAAATTCAATATCAAAAAATCTAAATCTTTTTTTATTAAAATCTTTCCACTTCGAAGAATACATTATAGAATTTGTATTGTTGGATTCATAGAATACTTCATTTGAAATGAAATTTTGTAATGTTTTTTATCTGAAATATTTTTCATTAAAAATATTTTTCTCATTTTATGATAAAATGTTATTAACGTTCCATTTCCAACGTTAATAATTAATACTTTTTCTGTATTTTACGTATTAATATTTTCTTTTTTAATATTCCATTTTTGTCTTGCGTTAATAGTTATATTTACATATTTAACAGTTATATTTCTAATTTTTGTTCATTTACATGATAAAAATATTTTTTAGTTTCTATGCTATTTAATCGAGAATGAAGTAAAATATATCAATAATGATAATATTTTACTTCAATCATCAATCATTAGATTATCGTTCGCGCAATATCCCTTGAATGCGTCTTGAAAATCGTGGTGTCGGCACGTATAATCGACGCACCCTCGATATCGTCGACAACTGCAGGAGAAGGGGTGGAATAAGGGTCGTTCATAATTGCCAGTGCATTGTGGATATTAATTTAGTGGCTCGTTCATATCGAAAGTAATATCGACCGCCCTGACCAGGGAAAGTCTAATAGAAGTCCCGAGATGAGTTACTGCCTTTAATTTCCCGATAATAGGTTGCTCCGACAGCCCTCCCGACCACCATTGCCCACCCCTTTCGTTCTCTTTGTCTATTTCCCTTCCCAAACATTCTCTCAGTCTCCTCTCATCCCCCCTTTCTTTTTGTCTTTGCTTATACTCGTCCAGATCCAGAGTCTCTACCTCTTTCTCTTGTCTCTTCCCTTTTATTGATATTCTCCAACTCTTTGATTGTTTTTCAATTGCCACTTATATTTTCTCATTTCTTTTTTTTTTTAGTTTTGTTTTTATTTTCCTTATTGCTTATCATTTATTTCCTTTATCCTTCTTATTTTCTCTATGCTTCATTCCTTATCTTTCTCGTTTTCTTCATATTTATTTGCTTTCTATTTCACCTCCTTCTGTTTCCTTTCACTCTTCATTTCTTCGTCTTCTTCACTCTTTCTTTTCATTTCCTGTTCTACTCGTTCTGTTTCCTCTCACTTTTCTGTTCTTTTTTTGCCTGTATTTTCTTTTTATATCTTCATCTTCCTTGACTCTCCCTTTTTCCTTTTGCCTTCATTTTCTCACTATACGTCCTCAACAACGGCGAAGCGGCCGTCGTTCTAGTTCGTATCCCGCGGGTGCCAATGCGGACTAGGTGATTTCGAAATTGTTCGTTGATAGTTTCGGCGTGGGGGACACTCGGGGCCAGTAGTTAACTTTGCGACCAGGGCCCATTCATTGGCCCGCGGAACAACTATTTTATTGGTGAGCTCACAATAACCTCGCCTAACGTTTATCAGGGAACTATGCTAGTCGGCGTTCCCTGTGGAATTGTTGATCGGTAATTATGCGCAGCGTATTCGTGTCCCGTGCTAGAATCCTTATAAAGATTCTCTCTTCCTTCTGTGAATAGAATAACAAATTACTTAAAATAAATGACAACAAAATTTGTGATTATTATATTTTTTTCGATACGAGAAGTGTTTAGTAAATTCCGATTATTCCAATTTATTAAGAATAATCTTACTTAAAATAGAAATTTTTTTAGAATGAAAATATTTGTATAAGTAGCATTGTTTTATTAAAATTTATTTACGTAAATATTTAATGTAGTCTCATTATAGTTATTCGCAGTCAGAAGATTTGTAGATAATTGTTATTCGGAATGTAACGCACAGAAATTTATTTTTGTTGCGGGAGTTATATATATGTTATAAAAATATGGAAAAAGGTATAACGATGGAATTCGTACTTATTTTAAAATTAATTCTACGCGAAATTTGATATAAACCATGAAAATTTTTTGAAGTTTCGACTACGCTTTGCCGCCAATGTTCTTTTAATACAACATCGAGTTACAAATTTAATAATGTCTGTCCGAAAGAGGATTATTCGACCGCTCGCGTAATGCGGGAGCTGCAGAAAATGCGCGGATGAATATTTCATCGAAACGAGCAAAAAATCGTGTAAGACTTTCCCGAACGTGTACGTGTATTATGCGAATTATTGTTACCACGGTCTGCCGGAATTAAAAGTATTGCAACTATTTATCTAAAATTGCAAATCATATAGATCTTTTATTTATGACAGACCTTGACATTGCGTATAGTAAAATAAAAAAATAATAACATTGTGTTTGTATTGTATTTATATGGTCGATCTGTTGAAATTGTGGATATAGAAACACAACGTTTGAAAAAGCTGCATATAGTACTCATTTGTTACAACGATGACATAACAAAGTTTTCCAGAAAGTGAGTTTCAATGTTTTGAATAAAATTTTATATTAATTCTGAAATGCAATTTTGATGTAACAGTTGAGTGTAGAGGAATAAAAGTTCTATATGTATATTTGTCCTTTTTTTCTCTATATTTTCGTTGTTTGTAAACAATGAAAAAATGACAATTTTTTATAGTTATATCGTTATTGACGTCCGTCTAGCTGCCTCTCCCCCCCCACTTAACTAAATCCTAATGAATAAATTATATAGTAATGCGCTATGTATGTGCTATCAAAATCCGCAAAAAAATTTTCGCGCTCATTTCATTTAGCTAAAAAAACAAATTTTGTAGGGGGGGAAGGGGCGACTGACAGCCTACTCAGCCCCTCCCCAAAAAAATTTTTTTTTAGTTGAACGAGCTAAATAAGCGCAAAGATTTTTTTTCCGTGGATTTTAAAAGCGCATGAATAGCGCATTATTATATAATTTATTCATTAAGATTTGATTAATTGGGGGAGGGTGGCGCAGCTCGGCAGACGTTCGTTATTAGAAAGCAAATGAACGACGTAATTTTCAGTATGGACTTGTTATTTTTTTAAGCGTTATTGAATTCGCAAATCAAAGAATGTCTCAATTGCGAAGAAAGATCGTAATCGCGATGACTTTCGCGGATTACCTTGCATTCATTTTAAACTCTCTAGAGTTCGCACGTGTCTCTAATCACCTTGCGTATCGGCCGAGACAATGGCGGACTCGGATTACGGAAATGGGATTGCGTCGTCAACTTGGCCGTGTAACGAGCACGCAGTTAGTCGAGTGGCTGGACTAATGGCCGTTCCTCTGAGAGAAGCGGAATCGCATCACCGAAAATATATTTTAAACTCACCAGGCCAATTATGTGTAATTCAGTTCCGCACCAAGTTGCCATACGTCTCGCCTCTTTCGCCGCCACGTCTGCTCTCTCGTGGGGGTGATACGGCGTTAGCTCTCACCTTCCTAATCGTTTTAGTTCACGCACACGCGTCTGCTCGCTCACGCATGAGCGCCGAAAATCATTACGCAGTGCGAAACTGTTCGTTTCCGCCGTCGTGAGTTCGTACGACGCACGCGTGCAAAACGCAACGGAAGGCGCAAAGCCGACGTCTGACGAGGATTTTTGCGCGAAATACTCCGCCTTGGTCTCTTTACGTAATTCTCCTTTTCAAATGCAGAAATTGTGTAGAGCGCGTGCTGTTATATTTTTTTATGCAAAAATGTAGAATTGCGCTTTGCGTAACTTTCGTGAAGAGGCTTCTCTAGCAAAAAGATGTAAATGAGAATTAATACAATGCATAGACATAGGTTCATTTTCCACATTTTTCTTACGAATTAAGTATTCTAAAAACATAATCATATGCTAAATACTTGCATAAGATCGACTGATCAATAAACACATATATATGTATTCATATACAACATAGAAGATGTATTAAATTTTAATAAATCATTTCTTTGAATAGAGTATCAACTAAATATTTATTAAATATAAAATATATATTTATATATATTTTTATATTTTGATACAAAAACGATTAATTTGATTTAACTATCATGTTTTCACTGATTAAATATTTATTTATTGTAAGTAAATATTTAGTTGGTACTGTTCAAATAAATATTTATTAAAGTTTAGTACATTTTTTCTTAGTAACAAAATTATATATGCATCTAATGGCAATATGCTCCACGCTGTTGTCTTAATGATAGTTTCGATGATGGTATCGATGAAATTAATAATTCCATGCGGTAATTGGAATGGCTATCGTTACAATTGAATGTAATATCTCTCGTCGTTCTCCACAAAATTCCAGTAACTTATCATGCGTCTAGATTGCCATTTAATAACGAAACTTCAGGCTGACGCCTATAACCCCCGACGGTGAACGAAACGCCCACCATTATACTTAAATAGGAACACTCGCATATATCCGTGCTGCACGATTCTGGTGACGTATCGATATGTTCCGAATGCTATGTAATATCGACGCAGCGGGGATCGCGTGTTTGCGTTCGCACGAGTGCATATGCGGCCGATCTCACCGATTCGTCATGATCGAACGGGATCGAAGAGAAGGGATCGCAAAGGAAAGGAGGAGGGAGGGGTAGCAGCATATATTATCGCGGCTGCGAAAATGCCTCGTTGATTAAATCTATTTTGGGTAATCGACGATGTATGAATGATGGCGCGCTCGTAAGGGGGTGCGTCGGGTCTGGCGTCCGAGAAAATACGAGCTCATCGGGGGTATAACGGCGCGATCCGGCGCGGAACTTTCTCAGTATTTCATAGAGACGTTCGCTGTTATCCCGGGTGGGAGTTTACCTACGGAACAAATCGAGCGATCATCTCTCTCGCAATTAACCGTGGAAATATCAGATCTCTTCCGGTCGTATCCGTAATCAGACAACGCGTTTTTCCAACGGCAGCGGTGTGAAAGAAGGAAAAAACAGTCTGGAAATGAATATTATTATATTACGCTAATAGACATATACATAATTACTTTTATTTTAATATTTGAATTATATAATAATGTAGGTTATATTTTTCTAAAAACAGAATAGATTTTAAAAGTGTTGTATCCGTATATTAATGTACGCATACACAGAAAAAAAGACTATTCTTAAATCAGCCATAATATATTCATATATAAGCAAAAATATTGTAATCTTGCTTTAAAAATTTTAGTCTTGATATAAGATTTATCTGTATTGATATAAGATTTTTAATTGAGCAAGTCTTGAATTAAGTGCAAAATAATACTTGCATCAAAACAAATTTAATCAAATCAAGATTGATATCTTTGAAGCAAGATTATAATATTTTTGCTTATATATGAATATAATATGATTGATTTAAGAATAGTTTTTTTTCTGTGTATTATTTAAGCTGTTGCAATCACAAAAATAATTTAAAATTGGATTTAAAAAAAAATTTTTGTCAGTTAATTTGTTTTGCATAATACATAGTGACAAATCACCATAATTTTAAGTATTAGAACTTAGGAAAGACAATTACTCATGTGCATGCGAATGCGAGTTAGGATACAAAGGAATATAAAAGAACATAAAAGAATATAGAGAGATATAAAGCAGAGATATAGCAGGAAAAGGAATATTGCCGGAATATAGAATATCAGGAAAACTCTTTTGTGTATGCTGCTCTAGGATCGCGCTGAGTGTACCGATGTTCTGGACTCGACTGCCATGTAAGCTGTAAGCCGATAGTTCCTACGATCCAGGACCATTATCACGTACGTACAGGCGGTAATGTCTGAGTACATCGACGAGCGTGTACGCATTGTGACGGATATCGACTTTATGTTGGGTTGGAAACGATGAGAACTCTGCCTCGTAAACACAAACCTATATGCTGTGTCTCAGAATCTACGTGATCGGATTTCAATCATTGTATGTGTGTGTAAACCAATCTTCGACAGATTCGGAAAATTGCGTGCGTTTCATGACGTTTCCAAAACATAACAAATTTAATTCGCGTTCGATGTAATTCTTTAATTACACTAGTTTACAAGGTTTTATGCAAGAGCATGTGAAGACTGTTTCTAGAATAATTTTCGACGCTGCGAATTATAGATATTTAGCTTCAATGTATTTTAAAAGATCTGAAAGATAATGTAATGAATTTATTCTTATGAATTAAATTATTTTGGAACCTGCGGTAGAGCTTTTCAGATTAAAAAGAATGATCGGTGTGCCATATTAACAAATTGGATTTCGGATTCTTCGAGAAGTGTTTTAATTTCTGTTTTAAAACGCGTCAATTTACTTTGACGCGCGTTGTTGGTTTTGTGAAGGCCGGACGTGTAACGTCGATGATTGAATGTTTAGCATGTTATATATGGTATACGTTGTACGAAATTACAGAGTCGATGGTTGGTGCCCGTGCTACTCTTCGATGAAACACCGTGTACGCAGGCACCGTCGATACCGGTTAGGGACGCCGAGGGTTGTTTCGCAGGGGGAAAATAACTTGGATGAACAATGTAGTGCGTGTGTTTTTTTATAATTTGCTTGAGAATAACCTTTAATTTCTCGGCTGTGCCGAGAGCCTCTCGTACTGCGACGACCCTCGGTTTTTTCACATAGACATGAGTATCCATGCGTGAGTCGCATCGTATTAGTATTAGTGTAATCAACTGGCCAATTTTTGCCAGACCCCAAATTTTACCCTTACACGGGACTTTCGGTGCGTTATTAGGTCATTGATTTGAAAGCGATTAATTGAGGAATAAAAAGTTCACTTTATATTAAGCGTAAGAGTAATTAGCGAAAACAAGAACATTATTTCTGCCATAGATAACAATACAAAACGTATAAAATTTATATTTTTAGGAAAGCTATAACATAAAGCAAATATGTACAGTTTATAGGAAACAAATAAAATATGTAAGATATAAATAAAAAATAATTTAGAGAAGCTACGCGGTTTGCGGATTATCTTGTCAACATTTCGTGAACGTTACAGTTCATCAGGATGACACTCAGGTAGATACATATATTTAATGATAATCAAGACACGGAGATAATTCATAAACCGTGTAGTATCTTTAGAGGAAATACTCATAGAAGCCTCAAAAATATTAGGAAAAATAATTCTTTTATGACTGAAAATTCAGAGTTGCAATCATCATCAGCCATTGTAGCCGTTGTCTCTTTCTCTTTAAAGCGTCGATGGTCTCTCTTTCTCCGATAGATGTTTCCTTTGGCAGTAGTGCACAGGCGTAATGCGTTTTCGCGGAGAGCATGCACACAGTAGCAATGGATTTGCGTGCTCAATCGGTGCCGTAGAAACGCGGTTGATTTAGATACGTAGGGAGAGAAAGAGAGAGAAAGAGAGAGAAAGAGAGATAGAGAGAGAGAGAGAGAGACAAGCAAACGCGCGCCCTCACCGAGGCTGAACTCTGACTCACCCCTCACGATTTGGGGATGTAGTCTGCCAGCCAGCCGCCCGCCTATCTACCCCTGAGCAACCTCCCGATGGCTCTCCTGGCCCCGAGCTACGCACGCAATTACCATCCCTGATTGGATTAGGCGGCGTCTTGATTTGAACCCGGCGTCGACAATCTCGCTCTCGAACGCGTTTACGCTGTCTGCCGGTAAAGCTACCGGAATTCGTTCTGCGTAGAATAATAACAACTAAGGTCGGAGGATTCTAGAAGAGATGCGCGAAACGACCACAAAGTGAAGTCACCCGTCGAGACAATTAATTCTTAATGATAACGTTGATTCTTTCTTCTGTGCCGCGACTGTATGATCGATAGAAAAGAAAAAATATTTGTGTCTACTATTTTTAGTAATAAGTAATATTTATAATATAAGTAATATAAATAAAATTTATTAATAATGTTATAGTTCTTATATAAATATACGTTCTAGAGATACGTGAGTGAACTAATAAGTAACTGTAATTTTTATCAACTTGATAATTAAGAGCAAATTTAGGATTATATTAATCAATTTATCGTATGTACATCATCTAGAAGATTGAATTAATTTTTATAATCATACTTAAAAATTTAAACCAAAAAGTAGGACACAGATATAAGATAAATGCTCTCTATTAATAATTTGTAGATAACCTAAATTCGTAAAAAAGGAGAACGCGATTTTATCTAGTGTAGAACTAAGAACGAAATTATTAAGAACAAAGAACTATTGTGGTCAGGGCTACAATATCGAGGCAATCGAAGCACAATGTTTCTCTCATCGCGTGATCAATATTTTAGCGTATGAATTGAACTTAAAGCGCCGCGAAAGAGGTACACGCGCGCGTGCCTAATGATGCACGTAACAGCCGCTTATTTTCTATTTCTTACACGCAATTACAGCTGTAACCGTCGACTGCGACCGTTCGCTGATTCGATTAGCGATTTCTAACACTTGTGCGACTTAATGGCCAGCAATTAGGGCTGCTTGGAAAGCGACAGGATGTCACGCACATTCGTTCGTCGCAAAACGCGACGCATTTAGACGCATGTACTGGATACGCGTGTACTTGTCGATGCCGGATATATTCGTCGTTTTTGAAGCATAAATTTTTTATGCGAAAAAATGAGGAACAAAATGTGCAATTTGTTCTCAATTTCTTCTTTGTGGCGACATATCTCTGATATAATTTATTATTTCCGCACGATGGTACCATTAATCTTACTTTTTAATAAATATTACATACTCGAGTGAGAAGAGGTATTACACAGAATGACAATCGGAAGTTGCTATATACATATATAGCTGCTACTTTCTAACGTTTCTATTGAATAGACAGAATGAAATAAATTAAATATCAATCTGCAGAGAAAAACTCAACAATTTTATTATAGCATATAATGCAAAAAGAATATATATGAATTTATAAAAATAAAAGAACAGAAAATTTGATTGCCAAGCTCTTAGCATGGAATCTCGTTATTTCTCTCTATGAATGGAATTTACCTAAAATTTTTTCTACATGCTAATATAGAAACGACAGGTTTCTTCTATACGATTGTGTTTTATATATATATTATAGTCTCTTCCATTCCATCTATCCAAAATAATATATATATATACATAAATATTTAGTTAATTTAGCTAACAACTTAATTTAAACAATTTGAGAATTGCAATGCTAAGTTTTCATACGAAAGATATAGATTTGAGATCGTGAATAATTGAAAATTAATTAAGTTTTACTAGTACAAATATTATATGCCAAATTTGTAATATTCTAATATTATTATACTAACCATAATAGATTTGATTAACATTAATTATTGAATTTAGGACAGCTTTATTATAATTATTTATGTAAAACTAAAATAATTTTCTACTTATGTATTTTCGATTTATAAATATTGTAAATATAACTATATCAATAATAATACACTATATAATTTTGAAGTACAAAAGACATAGAGGGAAATAAAATATTATTTAGCAGTATAAAATTTTAGCCAACATATAGACAATTCCTCAATAAAATACAAAGAATAAATAAGCAAATTATACAAATGAAATGAATTAATGAGGCGTCGTTTCGTGTTAACATTCACGATGTACATAATAACTTTAATTGCTAATGACAAGCTATACAATATAATTTCGCATAAAACGGCGAATAGTCAGCGCGCGTAACATCAGAATTAATGAACATGGATTATGTTACCAATCATCCTGGATATGTAGATTATTGCGAGCAATAATAACTCGACGAAAGTGCAAAGGGATAAGTGTGGCATATGTTAACGATGACATTCTATCGTCACTTTCATTATCTCATGGATCGCAATTAAAACTGACCGATTTGCGTAATTGTGCACGTATATAAAATTTGCATTTATATCTTTGCAATATAATTAATCTATACATGAATGAGAAGTGGCAGGGCCATTTTGCAATCTTCGTCGTCTCTATACTAGATACTTTTGCTTTCAAGAACTGTTCTACAGCATCTCTGAAAGATGTAACGTAAAATTATTTTATGAATAAACTCGTTTTCAGAATTAATTAAAGTCTTCCGATCATATACATAAAGATAATACGCAAAGATACGAAGAACATTCCTGAAGATGCTATATTTATCATAATGAATTTTAATTTTTTTCTACTATTAATCGAATTTTATTACAATATGTATTTTTTACTGATTAAAGATAAACTACTTACTTTTATTATAGTTGCATTATACTTATGTGTGTATTTTTTTGTAGTATTTTACGAATTGTTTAATTTTTAATTTATGTCTTCTTCTTCGGTATGACGTGTTCCGTTTTTAACGTGTTTTGTGTTAAACTATGAAATATTTTTCTAAATTCTAAACTATATAACGTATTGTGTCTGCAATGCACACAATGATTTTGTTGAGCATGTACGTATGTACATACCGGCGAGTGCATCGCAAGTGCGTGACATCCAGTCGTTTCCAAAGCCGTAATTACTGACTATTAGGAAATGAGTTAGAAATGCCGTATCGATTGAAGGAGATTGAACCCGCAGAGCAAGAAACGAACGTTCTCCAGTATCGTATGAATTAAGTGTCATTAAACGAACACCACTTGAAGCAATGCACGTTTTAGAATGTGTGCATGAAACTTTAAGAGTTTTATTTTACATTTTTAATTGCTAGTATTTGATAACATTCTTATTAGAGTCAACTTCAAATAGACCAAAGTATCCGTAATAAGTGATAGTAATTATACAAAAAACTTGAAATACTCGTATCCGTATAAGTGATAGTAATTATACAAAAAACCTGAAACACTCGTAAATCAATGTCAGTAATTATAATACTGATATTGATTTACGAGTATTTAATACGTAACACAATTTCTCTCTCTCTCTCTCTCTCTCTCTCTCTCTCTCTCAGAGAAGCCTATACGTACACAGAAAGAACAATTTTGGCTGTATCTAAAAATTCAGATAGATACAAATCTGAAAATAATTCTGTTCAATCAAAATAATTATGTAGAAAACTCAAGTATGATAAACAATTTTTATAAAACTAAAAAGTTTTGATATTCTAGCAACTAGATTGGGTCTTCCACATAATCATTTTGATGGTCCAACAAATTTAAATTTTTAATTAGTTCATTTCTAAATTTTTTAATACTTTAGAAAAATCATTCTTTCCATGTAAAATAATAATTTATACACTTTCAACTTTGATTTAAAGAAAGGGAAGGATTATAAGTTTGATTGTGAGAATTTCACCGCGAACACATTCATTGACATACATTGACGTTTATTGCTCTAACTTGCACTAACAGAAACAACCGGCTTTGAAGGCGGAGATAAGACCATGTGCGGTCTTGTGAAACACGACGAGGAATATCCTCGGGGATTGCCCGTGTCACGTGTCACTAGGAGACTTTCGATCGAGCTTCCAAGTTGACGAGAAGGGGGAATGCCAAATGGACGACTTGGTGGTAGGAAACAAGCATGAAGTGATAAATGTTCACGCTCGCACATTACTATTCGATGCGCGCGTCACACGCGTCATCGTTACGCACAATTAATGATGGACGTCAATAATGGTAGCTTTTAGAAGTTCGACTATTCCGAAATAATTATATTTTTATCATTTATTATCAGGAAATGCATAGGTACGAAATTGTTGATATTTCTCTTTTCTTGGAGTGAAATCTCACTCTAAGAGAGTGAAATGCAACCATATTTAGGGAAGAGTGAAAATATTTTATTTCTTGAAAAAGAATGACAATTTATAAGAGATAATTCTCACGTATTTTTTGGAGATTTCATTTCTTTGGAGTAAAATTTCAAAAAGAATGAAAATTGTCTCTTTTTAAAAAAATGAAATATTTTCTCCAAAAACATGTGTGGCTGTGTTTTTATTCCAAGAAATTTAGAAGTCTAAATAAAAATACAAGTTAAAACGTTTAAGTTTAAATTAAAATACTAATTGCACAATAGACTTACATAGTAAAAAAGAAAATGTTAATTTTAACATTTTTTACATGTCCCAGGAGATCCTAAATTTTAAGTTAAAGTAACTCATTCGTCTTGTGTTATTTATTAACGAACTAGTAATGTTAAATAATTGACACAATACTTTACATTTATATTTGTTATTTTGACTTTAAGGGTGATTTAAAACTAATAT